>NW_015160237.1:55290-60868 GCF_001447785.1 Gekko japonicus
GATCAGGCCAAAGGCCCATCCAGTCCAACACTCTGTATCCCACAGTGGCCAGAAATACCAGTGCCATCAGGAGGTCCACCAGTGGGGCCAGGACATTAGAAGCCCTCCCACTGTTGACCCCCCCCCCAAGCACCAAGATGACAGAGCATCACTTGCCCCAGAGTCCCTATCTATACCTTGTGGCTAATAGCCACTGATGGACCTCTGCTCCATATGCTTATCTAATTCCCTTTTGAAGCCGTCCATGCTTGTAGCTGCCACTATTTCCTGTGGCAGTGAATTCCAAGTGTTAATCCCTCTTTGGGTGAAGAAGTACTTCCTTTTATCTGTTCTAACCCGACCGCTCAGCAATTTCATGGAGTGCCCACGGGTTCTTGTATTGTGAGAAAGGGAGAAAAGTACCTCTTTCTCTACCTGCTCTTTCCCATGCATAATCTTATAAACCTCAATCATGTCACCCCTCAGTCGTCGTTTCTCCAAGCTAAAGTGTTCTAAGCACCTGAACCTTTCCTCATAGGGAAAGTGTTGAATCCTTTTATTGTTCTAGTTGCCCTTTCCTGCACTTTTTCCAAAGCTATAATATCCTTTTTAAGGTGTGGTGACCAGAACTGCACACAGTATTCCAAATGAGGTCGCACCATTGATTTATACAGGGGCATGATGATATTGGCTGATCTGTTTTCAATACCCTTCCTAATAATCCCCAGCATAGCATTGGCCTTCTTTATCGCAGCCACACACTGTCTCGACATTTTCAGTGAGTTATCTACTACAACTCCAAGATCTCTCTCTTGATCAGTCTCTGCCAGTTCAGACCCCATCAATGTGTATTTATATTTAGGATTTTTGGCTCCAATGTGCATCACCTTGCACTTGGCCACACTGAACCCCATTTGCCATGTTGACGCTCACTCACCCATCCTTGACAGATACCTTTGGAGTGCCTCACAATCCTCACTGGTTTTCACCACCCTGAACAACTTCGTATCATCCACAAATTTAGCCACTTCACTGCTTACTCCCATCTCCAAAAATACCAGGGGCCACCGGGAGGTCCAGCAGTGGGGCCAGGACAGCAGAAGCCCCCTCCCACTGTTGACCCCCCAAGTCCAAGTCCTGTTCTGCCCCCAAGTCCTGCCTCGCAGTCCCTCTGTTAGGGAGACGGTGGGGCTGTCTGAGGATCGTGTCCAGGAAGAAAGGCCTGGGCGCCCCTAGGGCAGGATGCCACCCAGCGACCCCCAGCTCTGCACGGAGGAGCAGAGGTCCCAGGTTCTCCAGAGCGGGCAGAGGGCAGACTCTCTCTCTGTGGGGGAAACCCATTTTTTCCTTTTCTTCTGACCGAACGGAGGGGGAGGAAATGCTTGTAGTCCAAAGGTGGGTGTCCCTTCGCTCCTGTCCTGGCTCTGCCGATGTGAACGGAGGCGTCCATTCCATGACCTCCGCAGCCCGCGACTCTTGTTGCTTCAGAGGTGTGTGTGTGTCTGGGCCGAGCCCCCCCCCCCCGGCCTCCTTGCCTCTCCCCATTTGGAGCTTTTGACACCTGCCCCAGGTGAGCTTTGGCCACGGGCAGAGCTGCACGGAGAAGGGAGAAACAGCTTGGCCACGGTTTCCCGGGCCGCCACCCAGGCCTTTCGACTGCCTGATGTGTCTTTTGCACAGGAAAAAATGCTGCAAGGAAGCAAGTTAGTTATCTGTCCGCTACTGTTAGCTCGATGTGAGTCCTCCGCAGGGCCCTGGGGATGGAGAAGACATGATCTGTTCTCGGCCTCCCCCTTTCCTCAAAGCAGCACGAACCATATGGAGTGTTGGCGCGGCCTCTCAGCGGAAGGAAGGACATTCCCATTGGAAACAGCCTCCCTTCGGACCCACGGTCCCCCCCCCCGCCTTACCTGAATTCGCTGTCCCTCGGCCACCGGGTGGCCACAGTCTGGGTACACTATAGCAGAGGGTCCCCGGTGTATAAGGGGGTGACCTTGGAAGGGCAGAGCCACTTGCTGGCCTTCTTGCTTGGCCGAGCATCGCTGCGGTGATGGAGGTGGAGTCGCAGCAGCCTAAAGGGGGCTGGACGGCCGAGGGGCTCGCGTTCTTGTGCCCCCAGCTCAAGCTGTGGTGGGCCTGCAGCTGGTGAGGCCGGGCACTTGGTGAAGTCCAGGAGGGAGAGCGTGCCACACTGGCCGGCTGGCTGGCCTCGCCCAGCTAGGTGGGTGCAGCGTGATTACTGGTCGCTTCTTCCTGCCGAGGGTAGCCCTGCCTTTCTCTGAGGTTGTAGTTCCCCAGAAGGGCTTAGCCGCTGCCCTTGAACACAACTGTAGTTCCCTCTAAGCTGAGTTAGTGTGAGCCAGCTCACAGATTTTTAGCCTCCGGCTCACACATTTCTGTCTTCGCTCAGGAAGGATGGCTTCAAAGCAAACTGATTTATGCAGCAGCCAAATCGCTCGCTCACAACTTTAATGCCAGCGCTCACAAAGTACAGTTTTTGCTCACAAGACTCCACAGCTTAGAGGGAACATTGATTCACGACCCAACGTCATGGCAGGCTTCAGGTGCAGAAACTCCATTCCTGAGGACTGGAAGGTAGCTAATGTCACTCCCATCTTTAAAAAGGGTTCAGGAGGAGATCCAGGAAATTACAGGCCAGTCAGTCTGACGTCGATACCGGGTAAATTGGTGGAAACCATTATTAAGGAAAGAATTAGTAGGCATATAGATGAACAAAACCTATTGAGGCAGACTGAACATGGGTTCTGTAAGGGAAGATCTTGTCTCACTAACCTGTTAATGTTTTTTGAGGGGGGTGAACAAACATGTGGACAAGGGGGATCCAATAGATATTGTTTACCTTGACTTCCAGAAAGCTTTTGATAAAGTTCCTCATCAAAGGCTCCTAAGTAAGCTCAAAAATCATGGGATAAAAGGACAAGTCCTTTTATGGATCAAAAACTGGCTAATTAATAGAAAACAGAGAGTGAGTATAAATGGGCAGTTCTCTCAGTGGAGGGGGGTAAGCAGTGGGGTACCGCAGGGATCAGTACTTGGTCCACTGCTTTTTAACTTGTTCATTAATGATTTGGAGTTGGGAGTAAGGAGTGAAGTGGCTAAATTTGCGGATGATACGAAGTTGTTCAGGGTGGTGAAAACCAGTGAGGATTGTGAGGCACTCCAAAGGTATCTGTCAAGGATGGGTGAGTGGGCGTCAACATGGCAAATGGGGTTCAATGTGGCCAAGTGCAAGGTGATGCACACTGGAGCCAAAAATCCTAAATATAAATACACGTTGATGGGGTCTGAACTGGCAGAGACAGATCAAGAGAGAGATCTTGGAGTTGTAGTGGATAACTCACTGAAAATGTCGAGACAGTGTGTGACTGCAATAAAGAAGGCCAATGCTATGCTGGGGATTATTAGGAAGGGTATTGAAAACAGATCAGCCAATATAATAATGCCCCTATATAAATCAATGGTGAGACCTCATTTGGAATACTGTGTGCAGTTCTGGGCACCACACCTTAAAAAGGATATTATAGCTTTGGAAAAAGTGCAGAAAAGGGCAACTCGAATGATAAAAGGGTTGGAACACTTTCCCTATGAGGAAAGGTTAAGGCGCTTAGGGCTCTTTAGCTTGGAGAAACGACGACTGAGGGGTGACATGATTGAGGTTTATAAGATTATGCATGGGAAAGAGCAGGTAGAGAAAGAGGTACTTTTCTCCCTTTCTCACAATACAAGAACCCGTGGGCACTCCATGAAATTGCTGAGCGGTCGGGTTAGAACGGATAAAAGGAAGTACTTCTTCACCCAAAGAGTGATTAACACATGGAATTCACTGCCACAGGAAGTGGTGGCGGCTACAAGCATGGACAGCTTCAAAAGGGAATTAGATAAGCATATGGAGCAGAGGTCCATCAGTGGCTATTAGCCACAAGGTATAGATAGGGACTCTGGGGCAAGTGATGCTCTGTCATCTTGGTGCTTGGGGGGGTCAACAGTGGGATGGCTTCTAATGTCCTGGCCCCACTGGTGGACCTCCTGATGGCACTGGTATTTCTGGCCACTGTGGGATACAGAGTGTTGGACTGGATGGGCCTTTGGCCTGATCCAACACTGGCATCTCTTATGTTCTTATGTTAAACTCTCTCCCCCTCCCCCCTCCAGGCTGTCTTGCAGAGAGGGCAGGGCCTCAAAATCCCTGCCTCAGTAGGAGGCAATAAGTTTGAGAATGGACAGGACCATAGACGGGTAGCTCCGTATCAGTTTGCCATTGGGAAGGACAAGAGGGGAGGCATGAATGAGGAGAACAGAAGAAGAAGAAGAGATGGGATTTCTACCCCACCCTTCACTCGGCTGACAAACTCCTCTCCCTTCCCCTCCCCACAACAGAAACCCTGTGAGGTAGGTGGGGCTGAGAGAGCTCTGACAGAAACTGCCCTTTTTCAAGGACAGCTCTTGTCAGAACTACAGTTTGCCCAAGGTCATCCAGCAGCTGCAAGCAGAGGAGTGGGGAATCAAACCCGGTTCTCCCAGATTAGAGTCCGCGCACTTAACCACTATACCAAACTGTGCCGCCCCCTTAGAATTGCCGCTGCCGCGTGCCATGTCTGCGCGGGCACGCACATGGTTTTTGTTTTTACTGACAGGCAATTTCCTGTTTGTTACTGACAGTCTACAAACTTACTGACAGTTGGCAAGGCGAGGCACGGTTGCTCTTGCTACTTAATAATGACAGTGTGTTTCTCCGATTCTTGTAAACCCTTCTCCCCGCTCTCCCCAGAGCTCTGTCAGTTCCACTCCTGGTTCTTTTCTGCTTTTGTGATCGGAACACAAACGTGCCCAGCTTTCATCAGGCCGGGTCCCTTTCCCCGCTGCAGTGGCCGTGGCCGTGCCCACAGCAGCAGCAGCCACGGAGCAAAGTGCCGGGCAGCGGTGGAGCACCTGCTTCCATAGGAACATAAGAGAAGCCAATGTTGGATCAGGCCAAAGGCCCATCCAGTCCAACACTCTGTGTCACACAGGGGCCAGAAATACCAGGGGCCATCAGGAGGTCCAGCAGTGGGGCCAGGACACTAGAAGCCCTCCCACTGTTGCCCCCCCCCCAAGCACCAAGAATACAGAGCATCCCTTGCCCCAGACATAAGAACATAAGAAGCGGTGGAGCACCTTCCATAAGAACATAAGAGAAGCCAATGTTGGATCAGGCCAGTGGCCCCTCCAGTCCAACACTCTGGGTCACACAGTGGCCAGAAATACCAGGGGCCATCAGGAGGTCCAGCAGTGGGGCCAGGACACCAGAAACCCTCCCACTGTTGCCCACATCCCCCAAGCACGAGGAAGACAGAGCATCCCTTGCTCCAGACATAAGAACCTAAGAAGCGGTGGAGCACCTTCCATAAGAACATAAGAGAAGCCAATGTTGGATCAGGCCAGTGGCCCCTCCAGTCCAACACTCTGGGTCACACAGTGGCCAGAAATACCAGGGGCCCTCAGGAGGTCCAGCAGTGGGGCCAGGACACTAGAAGCACTCCCACTGTTGACCCCCCCCCCGAAGCACCAAGGAGTCAGAGCATCCCTTGCCCCAGAGTCC
>NW_015160237.1:61511-66814 GCF_001447785.1 Gekko japonicus
CTTTCCCTCCTCCTCCTCTGCTTGGCAGAGTATCCCAAGGTCGACTCCTTCGGCTGAGCTGTTTTCCTGAAGCACCTGCAGCCCCCTTCCTGGTGGATCAGCCTGCCAGTGGATTCCTATTAGCGTGATGCACAGAGACCGCGAAAAAGTCAGAACGGTTTGCTGACCTGGGCCAGTGGTTCTGTACATCCACACAACCTGAGCCCTCCTTCCCTGCAATAGGGGCTGCCTGAGGTTTCTGTGGGAAGGTGTGCCTCCCCCCCCCCCCGGGCATGTGCAGTCCAGCCCTGTGTCTCTGAGGGGGGGGGGAGGTTTTCATCCCTAAAAGCCCAGTAGCTTCAGGGTCTCCAGAAACTGGCAGCTAGGCACAGGGACTGAGTTGCCCCTTTGCGGAAAAGATCGGCTTCTCTCTGCTGCGGGTGCAGGTCAATGGCTGCTTCAGGCCTCTGAGTGAGGCCTTACATGGGTGCTTGGAGACCACCTCATCCTCTGCTGTCCAGCTCACCAGCCCTGTGATCTTGGGCCTGCGTTGGTGAGGCGGGTGATGACAAGACAGGCAAAACGTCTGGAAATTTCAAAGCACCGGGGGGAAAATGGTTTTCTTTGTGGGGGGAACTGAAGTATATGCAATAATAACTTTCCCGTCAAGCCTAAACTTATTCTTCTGCTTTTACCACATAAAATAAATAATTTATAATTTAGATAGCATATAAAATGGTATTAATTTACATGTTTAAGGAATATACAACGAAAATTGCAAATGCACCCAGTACTAAAGGGAGAGAAAGCTGTAAACTGCAGTACCCTACGGTACATTCCAATCCCAAAGAAGGGCAATGCCAAGGAATGTTCAAGCTATCGCACAATTGCACTCATATCACACGCTAGCAAGGTCATGCTCAAGATCCTACAAGCTAGGCTTCAACAGTACGTGGATAGAGAACTGCCAGAAGTACAAGCTGGGTTTCAAAGAGGCAGAGGAACGAGAGATCAAATTGCCAACATTCGCTGGATTATGGAGAAAGCAAGAGAGTACCAGAAAAACATCTACTTCTGCTTCATTGACTATGCTAAAGCCTTTGACTGTGTGGATCACAACAAACTATGGCAGGTCCTTAAAGAGATGGGAGTACCAGACCACCTCACATGTCTCTTGAGGAACCTGTATAAGGGCCAAGAAGCGACAGTTAGAACCGGATATGGAACAACTGATTGGTTTCGCATAGGAAAAGGAGTACGACAAGGATGTATATTGTCGCCTTGCTTATTTAATACATATGCAGAGTACATCATGCGGAATGCTGGCCTAGATGAATCACAAGCGGGAATTAAGATTGCTGGGGAAAAGATCAACAGCCTCAGATATGCAGACGATACCACTCTAATGGCAGAAAGTGAAGAGGACCTCAAGAGCCTCTTGCTCAGGGTAAAAGAGGAAAGCACAAGAGTGGGCTTGAAGCTCAACATCAAAAAAACTAAGATCATGGCATCCGGCCCCATCACTCCTTGGCAAATAGAAGGGGAAGTCGTGGAAGTAGTGACAGACTTCACGTTCCTGGGATCCCAGATCACCACAGACTGTGACAGCAGCCATGAAATTAAAAGACGCCTACTCCTTGGGAGGAAAGCGATGGCGAACCTAAACAGCATGATAAAAAGTAGAGACATCACCCTGCCCACAAAAGTCCGCATGGTCAAAGCAATGGTATTCCCAGTAGTCATGTATGGCTGCGAGAGTTGGACTATAAGGAAGGCCGAGCGCAGAAGAATAGATTCTTTTGAACTATGGTGCTGGAGAAGACTCTTGAGAGTCCCTTGGACTGCAAGAAGATCAAATCAGTCAACCCTAAAAGTAATCAACCCTGACTGTTCCCTGGAAGGCCAGATAATGAAACTGAAGCTCAAATACTTTGGCCACCAAATAAGAAGGGAGCACTCACTGGAGAAGACCCTGATGCTGGGAAAGACTGAAGGTCAAAGAAGATGGGAACAGCAAAGGATGAGATGGTTAGACAGTGTCATAGATGCAAAGAACATGAAATTGAACCAACTTCAGAGGACAGGAGGGCCTGGCTTGATGGGGTCTATGGGGTCGCAAAGAGCCAGACTCGACTGTGTGACTGAACAACAACATGGTGTCTTAGCACATTTCATTCATTCCTAGTGCTTCTCAAAGTTTTCCTTTTTTTCCAGAGAATGAAACCTTGTCTTAAGATAGTTCAATACGTTCAAGTTTTTTCTAGTCCTTCCCAGAATTTCCCGATTACCCAGTACTATGTACATTTTGAATGAGCAAAGCCTTCTCTAAAAAAGAATCTCACTCGGTATTCACAGGAGTTTTTCCAGCGTCCCTTGGAAGAACTTTGTCTTAAAAAACATTTCACTCATTTCAAAGAAATGGTATTTTATATGAATTTGTTTTATTGCTCCCCAAAGTCTCTCAGCTTTTCTATTGGAAAAAAAAATTTGTAAACATATCTTCAGAGAAAACCAGAATTTTCCCACCTGATTTTTTCTGTTTTTTCCCGGGGCTTTACATCTCTGCTGGCAGCCAGACAGGCCAAACACAGTAAATAATAAATAAAAGCTAGTTTTAAAACTTTCCGAATACTAGCTGGGGACAGGCACAAATGCACAGAACGCCACGCAGAGAACCGCAGTCCCAGGCGAGCGACTTGTGCGCCTTCAGGAGCCCTTGAGGTTGGCAGGTGTCTCTGTGCAAAGGCATGTCTCAAAAGCCTGCTTGGAACATGCCCGCTTCCGATCTGTGTGCCCAAGGGGCATGATGGGTGCCCGTTGAGCTGGGCCTCTCCTCGTCGTCGACCTGTTTACAGGCTGGAGAGTGGCACGGCACCAAGGGAGGGGGGAAGGCTCCTCCCCCCGTCTTATAGGTGGGGCTGAATGACACGATCCCCAGTGGATTCCAATGACTCCATTTTCAAGGCTGTGGGTATTTAAATACTCGTTTATTTATTTATAAACTTGATTTCTAAACTGCCCTCCCCCATACTTGGGGCTCCGGGCGGTGTCAACACTGAGAGACAATCATAAGTGCATTTGAAATAAGTTAAAAACAATCAAACCAGGTACAAGAACCATCCCAGATGGCGTCTAAAAAGCCAGATTTATCCTTACCCCAAGGGGGAGAGGAGGAAAGGCAGGCCAGGCTAAAGGAAGGCCTGGTGGGTGTTCAGGACCCGGGAGGAGCGAGGAGTGGAGGCGCCCCTCAATGGTGACGAGAGGCAGTGCGGCGCAGTGGTTGGAGTGTCCTGCTGGGGCCTGGGAGGTCCCTGCTCTGCCCTGGCCCCAAGAGCAGTTCTCAGGAGAGCTCTCTCAGCCCCACCTGCCTCACAGACAGTGTCTGTTGTGGGGAGAGGGAGGGAGGCGATTGGAAGCCCCTCTGAGACTCCGCAGGGTGGAGAAACGTGGGGTATTACAGACCTCCCCTTCTTCGTCTTCTAAACTGCCTCGCAGGGGTTGTGATGGGGAGAGGCTGTAGTGGAGGGGGGGGTGGAGGGGGAAGCGGGGGGCTCCTGCCTGCCAAGGGCCTTCCTTGCTGATAGTTCCCTTTCGCAGTTGACCACGGGGGCGGTGATGAAAACACCAACCGAGCAGTCCAGACCAAGCGGGGGCCGGGTGGGAAAAAAGAGAGCAGCGAGGTCTCTTCCCGCCTGCCCTCGATAGCGCTCGACGTTCCTTCACTCTCCCTCTCCCTGCGGGAGGCTGCCTCTGCCCTTTGGCTCTGCACAGACAGCAGCAAGTGTTTGTTAGCTGGGGCTCCTTCCCAGCAGGGAAGCGTTATTGAGTTTTGACAAACGGGTATGAGGGGGGGGGGGTGGGTGCCCGGGGGGTGGGGGGCGGGGTGGGATTCAGGCCCAGCTAGCCAAAGCGGTCTGCCAGCCTCTGCCCACTCCGCTGTGGGCTTGCTACCCTCTGCCGCTCTGCTTGGGGTCAGGCGGCCTCCCCGGGGCCTCGGAATGGGAAGGAGGGGGGGGGTGTCAGGCCACCCGGGCCCTCGTGCTCCCTGGACCTGGCATCCCCTTGGCTCCTCCTCCTCTCTCTCAGCGGCCCCTCTGCAGCTCAGCCGTTCCTTTTCCTTCTGGGGCAGGTGTGGGACCTTCCCTCGTATGGGATTCCCTAGCCCCACCTGCCCTTTATCTAATCCTTTCCCCCCTGCTCCACATGAGAAACCATAAGAACATAAGCCAATGTTAGGGATGAGGCCAGTGGCCCCTCCAGTCCAACACTCTTCTGGGTCACACACAGTGGCCAGAAACACCCGGTGCCCTCAGGAGGTCCAGCAGGGGGGCCAGAAGGACACCAGGAGCCCCTCCCACTGTTAGCCCCCACCCCAAGCACCATGAACACAGAGCATCCCTTGCCCCAGACCGAGAGTCCCTATCTATACCTTGTGGCTAATATCCACTGATGGACCTCTGCTCCATATGCTTATCTAATTCCCTTTTGAAGCCGTCCATGCTTGTAGCCGCCACCACTTCCTGTGGCAGTGAATTCCATGTGTTAATCACTCTTTGGGTGAAGAAGGACTTCCTTTTATCTGTTCTAACCCGACCGCTCAGCAATTTCATGGAGTGCCCACAGGGAGTTCTTGTATTGTGAGAAAGGGAGAAAAGGACCTCTTTCTCTACCTGCTCTTTCCCATGCATAATCTTATAAACCTCAGTCATGTCACCCCTCAGCCGTCGTTTCTCCCAAGCTAAAGAGCCCTAAGAGCCTTAACCTTTCCTCAGGAACTCACCACATTTTTAGGCCATTATTTCTTGGAATACTGAGGGGTTGATTAACCATTCTGAATGCCAAACATTAGTGCTACAAGCAGATAAGCAAAATAAACCATACCTCATATAAGAACAAAAGAGACGCCAATGTTGGATCAGGCCAGTGGCCCATCCGGTCCAACACTCTGTCTCACACAGTGGCCAGAAATACCAGTGCCATCAGGAGGTCCAACAGTGGGGCCAGGACACTGGAAGCCCTCCCACTGTTGACCTCCCCCCAAGCACCAAGATGACAGAGCATCACTTGCCCCAGAGCCCCTATCTATACCTTGTGGCTAATAGCCACTGATGGACCTCTGCTCCATATGCTTTTCTAATTCCCTTTTGAAGCCGTCCACGCTTGTTGCCGCCACCACTTCCTGTGGCAGTGAATTCCATGTGTTAGTCACTCTTTGGGTGAAGAAGTACTTCCTTTTATCCGTTCTAACCCGACTGCTCAGCAGTTTCATGGAGTGCCCACATGGAGTTCTTGTATTGTGAGAAAGGGAGAAAAGTACCTCTTTC
>NW_015160237.1:67008-82998 GCF_001447785.1 Gekko japonicus
GGGGGGTGCCGGGGGGGGGGGGCACTGAGACGTGGGCTGGGTGGGTCAGGCATTGCTCCCCTCTCCCCATGGTGAGGTGCAGCTGACCTGACTTGAGGGGGTGTCTCACAGTCATCCCCAGAGTTTTAGAATAAACATGCTGAACTTTGGGGGGGGGGGGATGCCCCACCTGCTGCCTGACCTTTTGGGCAGCCAAAGATCACAAGAGGCTCAGGCTGTGCAGGGAAACTGGGAAATCTCTTTGCACATGAACTGGGGACTCTTGAGTGCCCAGGCAAAAGTGCTGAAGTGTAATTATTGCCGTAAGAAGCAGCCTGAAGCGCCTTGGCCAGAATCAGACGTTCTAAATGGCACTCTCGCCCCTGGCGCCAGTCCCTACTGTGTCCGAAGCAATACTCCTTCAAAGCAGCAGAAGTGCGCCTTTCCCTCTGCTCTGAGGGAGCCCCGCCCACCTGGGATTCTACACGGAATTCCCTCTCGGATCGGCTGTGGAGCTCCTTGGTGAGCGTCCAGCGTGAGCGTGGGAGGCAAGGGGGCAGTTGACGCGAGAAGCCCGAGACTGCGAAGGATTGGGGGTGAAGCTGCACCAAGATTTCCTGAGCAGCAAGGGCAGAGCTGGGCTTTTGAGGGACCACAGGAAAGCCCTTCCCCTTGGGCACCCGGTGGGAGGCCGGCTCAGACGGATCTTGCCCAGAGAGGCTGACGGAGGGTGTGCTTGGGAGTGCGAGAGCGCCACCACTCGAGCGCTTGATCCTATGCCTGTCTGGGCTCTTAAAAGGGTACGGAGGCTGTTGGCTAAATGTACTAATACCTCGCTGACTGAGGGGTCTTTCCTTTGGGGGAGGCCATTATCCAGCTTTTGCCTTAAAAGGCCGTTGGTGAAGGTGGGGGCCGTGGCTCAGTGGTAGAGCTTGGCATGCAGAAGGCCCCCCCCCCCCCGGGTTCAGTCCCCGCCACCTCCAGCTCAAGGGGCGAGACAGCAGATGATGACCCGACAGACCGTCTGCCAGAGGCCCCGAAGAAGAGCCACTGCCCGTCCGAGGAGATCGGGAGAGACCCAGGGTCCCTCTTGTGGTGAGGCAGCCTGACGGGAGGAGGTGGCCGACTGTGGGCTGGTCTCCGGTTTCCCTTTCCCGGGGAAGGTGATGGAGTGCGCGGTGGCAGGGGAGCTCCAGGGGTTCTCGGATGACCCACCTGCCCTTGGCCCCTTTCGTTCTGGCTTCAGGCCTGCGTTTGGGATTGAGACCACTGCAGTCGTGCTGGAAAATGACCTCTACGTGACGCTGCAGGGCTCTGTTCTCTCATCTGTGTTGATATGAAGCCGCTGAATTAAAAGCCCTGGACCTTGAGCCCCTGAGGAGATAAATAATTTAATAAATACGTAAGTTTGGGAAATGCCCACACTGCCACAGAGCTTACTGGGTGGTCTTATTTATCATTTATTTATTTATTTGATTTCTATCCCGCCCTCCCAAAGGCTCAGGGCGGTTCACAGGCAGCAAAGCGGGAATATAAAATACAATAAGACATACAATAAAATACACATTTAAAACCACGGTAAAACCATCCAGTAACACGGTGCTATATTAATCAACCAAGATGGGAACAACCACCCAGCTTTGGTGGCCAGCTATCCCGGTAGCGCGGTCTCCCGCTATGCTGTCTATAACTTCTGCCAGGGCTTAACCTGCCCCCCTTTCATAGGGCAGCTGATGACATACTACCTCGATGGTAGGATAGTGGCGGCGGTGGCTCCTACTCGAACGCCTGGCGGAAGAGCTCTGTCTTAAAGGCCCTGCAGAACTGCATAAGGTCCCGCAGGGCCCGGATCTCCTCTGGGAGCTCGTTCCACCAGGTAGGAGCCGCCACCGAGAAAGCCCTGGCCCTAGTAGGGGCAAACTTAATATCTCGGGGACCTGGAACTTCCAGGAGATGGCGGTTTCCCGATCATAGTGCTCTTGAGGGAACATACGGGAAGAGGCGGTCCTTCAGGTAAGCTGGACCCTGGCCATTCAGGGCTTTAAAGGTAAGGACCAGCACTTTGAAGCGAATCCGGTATGCTATCGGCAGCCAGTGCAGCGCTTGCAGCACCGGCCGGATGTGGTCCCTCCTCGAGAGACCCATCAACAGCCTAGCTGCAGCATTCTGCACCAGCTGCAGCTTCTGGATTTGTAACAAAGGCAGCCCCAAGTAGAGACCGTCATAGTAGTCAAGCCTTGAGGTGACCGTCGCATGGATCACAGTGGCCAGGTCAAGGTAGGGAACCAACTGCCGAGCCAGCCGCAGATGATAAAAGGCTGCCCTGGCAGTAGCCGCTACCTGGGCCTCCATCGTCAATGAGGAATCCAGGAGCACCCCCAGACCCCTAGCCTCCCGCTGAGGCACCAATGGCACCCCGTCGAAGGCCGGGAGTGGGAGCCCCAGACCGGTCCGGCTCAGGCCCAGGACCTCCATCTTTTCCGGGTTTAATTTCAAGCGACTCAGCCTGAGCCAACCAGCCACAGCCTGCAACGCCTGATGAAGGTCATCGGGACCAGAGTCTGACCGGCCACCCAGCATCGGATAGAGCTGGGTGTCGTCAGCATATTGCCCACACCTCAGACATTCCCTCTTGGCCTAACCAACCTCACTGGGTTGTTGGGTGTGGATCCTCGGAGATTCCCGATAGGCGAAATTGTGCAGAAGGCTGTTTGGGTGCCTTGGTTTCCCTTGGGCCAGGCAGGGGTGTGGCGTGGAATTCGTTCCCAGGGGGACTGTGGGAGTCGTGGACTCGCCCAGAGCCAAGCCCCCCCCCGCCACCCTCCTCCAGGGGAACGCTCAGGGGGGTGAAGGGAAGGGAAGCCCCGTGCAGATGGTCTCGTGGCTGATCGCAGTAGGGACTCCTCGCACAGCAAAGCGTCGCGCAGCGGTTGTCGTGTGGCGGGTGAGACCGGCCGCCGCTCTGCAGGATGGGTCGCATCCGCTGCTTCCCAGAGGACTGTGGCTTTAATGCCTGGAAATGTTGGGCCCTTCTCCTTTGTATTGTTTATTGGCTCTCTAGTCTTGCAATGCGGCTTTATTGGGCCGTGTGTGTTGTGCGCACCGCACTGGTCTTTATGGTTTTGTTTTTGAGCTCCCTTTAATCCCCCTTGAGTCTCAGAGAGGAAGCCGGACTGTAAATGAAGTAGGCGAGGGAAGGCAGGAATCTTCCGCCTTCTTCCCAGGAAGCGTAGGGAGCAAGGTGGGGGGGGGGGTCTGCAAGTTCATGTGAGGAGAGGGGTGGGCCAGTCGAACTCCACACGGGTGTGAACGCCCCCTCTCCCCACTGTGGGGCTCTCTGGCGTGTGTGTGTGCGCGCGCGCATTAGCTGGTGCCTGGGTGTGTGCACACTGGCCCCCCCCCACCTACTATGGCCCCTCCTGCCCCAAGAAAGGCACTGCTCAGCCCTGGCAGCGGGCCCTCTGGGTCTCTGGTGCTGAGCTCTCTGGATGCTGCCGCCCGGGGGGGGGGCCCTGCCTGCCTCCCCCCCCCGCCCACCCTTGCGGGGACCCTTGCGGGGACAGTAGTTCCCCCTGCAAGGCGTTGCTTCCACCCCTGCCCGTAATTGGCTTTCTCCTGACGGAGGAGCGCTCTCTTTTCTGTTGCGTGGAACATGATTAGATGCGTCTTGCGAGAGAGTGATCTGCCAGCAGGAGTTTTCCCGTCAGTCGTCCCTCTTTGCATTTTCATGCTCATTTAAAAGCCGGGCTTGTAAAAGAGCAGACACTTTGAAAGGCTTTGAAAGATGCTCTTGGAACATTGATGAGGTTGAAGCCTGCCTGCCTGTCTCCGGCTGCCTTCGACTCCCCTCTGCCGTGGGTGGGAGGCTGTGTTGTGCAGAGGCCCAGTGTGAGCTCCAGCAGCGCACAAGATCCTCCTTGTCAGGGGGGGGGGTGTGATGTGTTTTGGAGACCCTGTGCCCCTTGTTGCACAGCCCCCTTCTCCCACGGCGGCAGAGGCGTGCGGCAGGGCCAGTGTTCCCTCTCAGCTGAGTGAGTGTGAGCTAGCTCACAGTTTTTTAGCCTCCAACTCACACATTTTTGCCTTAGCTCAAGAAGGAAGGCTCCAGAGCAAACTAACTGATGCAGTGGCCAAATCGCTTGCTCACAACTTTAATGCCCCAGTAGCTCACAGGAGCTGCGGTGGCTCAAGTGGTTAAGACGCTGAACTGCAGGCTGTGGAAGGTCAGTAGTTCAGCGATTCGAGACCCGGGTGTGCCGCACGACGGAGTGAGCTCCCATCTCTAGTTTGAGCTCCTGCGAACCTAGCAGTTCGAAAGCAAGAAATTGCAAGTAGGTAAATAGGTACCACTTCGGTGGGAAGGGAACAGCGTTCCATGCGCCTTGGTGTTTAGTCCTGCCGGCCACATGACCACGGAAACGTCTCCGGACAGCGCTGGCTCTTCGGCTTTGAAGTGGAGATGAGCACCGCAACCCCAGAGTCGGACTCGACTGGCTTTCGAGCAAGGGAAGCCTTTACCTTTACTTTAGCTCACAGAGTAGGATTTCTGCTCACAATACTCTCCGCAGCTTAGAGGGGGAGCCTTGGTCGGGACCCCCAAGAGGTGCGCTTGCCAGGCCGGGGCTGACCTTTTTGAGCCCCTGCTGTGGACGGCTCACCCTGCCTTGCTTGCCCGGTTGGCCTCCAGAGTTCTTGGCCTCGGTGCTCCTTGTGGAGTCTGGTGGGGTGAGGTGGGAGTGGGGGAGTGGCGCCAAGGGAAGGGAGGCTCAAGCCTGAGGGGGGGGGGGGGTTGCAAGAACTTTGGGGGAGTCTGGCCTTTGAGGAGGGCAGTGGCCTTGAGCAGTCCAGTGCGAGAGTCCTGCAAGACAAGATGGCCGTTGGAAGAGAAGAGCTGACCTCTCCCCCTGGCCTCGGAAGGGCTTTTGAATGCCGTGGGCTCATCCGCCGTGGGCCCTGGGCCAGCTGGGAGTGTGTGCAGGCGTGCCTGGTCCCTACCCACCTGTATTGATGCTGGGGGGGGGGGGGGGGGGGGGAGGGCAGGCTGCCTTTGGCATGAACGTCCCCTGAAGCCCATAGGCCTCGTCTCTGCGGCAGTGAGCTTGACGCTCTGATGTCCGGCAGGGGTTGGAGGTCTGCCCTGGCTGACCCCTCTCTGGGGCCTCCGCCTGGGCACAGCGAATGGTGGCTTTGCGCCTGTGCAGAGCACTGCTGGGGGCCTTCTAGAGCGCCAGCCCTGGGTGGCCCCCCTGCCACCCTTGACGGAAGGGGGCTGGCACAGATGCCCAGAAGGGGGGGTGATGGTGCCGGTCAGCTTAGTTCTTTTTCAACTGCTGCAGCAGCAGCAGCAGCGACAGGGTTTGGAACTGCCTCAGACCGCCAGTGAGATGTGTCCTTGTCCTTCCAGTCTCCCTGTCTGCTCCCGTTTTGCTGCTTGTGCGGATGTCCTTGCCTCCTGCCCTGCCCGTTCATGGGTCTGTGGCACAGAGCTGGCCGTAGGGTGGCAGGTTGCCTTGGATGGGTAGCTACGCCGGCCGCCGGACATCAGGGCGAACCTTTAGAGGTTCACAGGTTGGGCCTGTTGCAGTGCTGCTGCCCACCTTAGAGCGGCTCTGCGGGAACATCCCCTGATGGGGACGGGACACACCATGGCTTTGTCTCCAGTAGCACGGCTGGCTTCCGCCAGAGTGGCCTCGTTGGTTGCTGGCCACAGAGCCTCTTGGACTCTCCCACCTGACACTGAGGCTGTAAGCTGAAGGTGTCAGAACTGTCCAGAGAGGTGGCACCAGAGGAGAAAGGGAGGCCAGCACCCCACTCGGGAACACCAGGAAGGGGGGTGGGAGGGGACGCAACTGGCTTTCCATTGTGGAGGCTCCAATCCGGCAAGGCTGAAAGCGCTGGAGCCCTCCTTCCCGGGCTGTGTGGCCACATCGACCACCAGGGTTGGCCGAGATCCAGCCGTGGGCTCTGAGGCCCAAGGTGCGCCTTCCTTGGAAGGAGACGTGCCCCCACGGTGCGCAGCCACCCACCACGTCGGTTCTCAGAGGGACAGTGAGGGGCTGCGGGCCAGAAGGATGCGCGACCTCCACTCCTGGGATCGGAACAGAGCGGCACCCTGAAGGCCAGCAAAGCTTAATTCTGGGCACCCTTCTTCAGACACGCGTCGGTTCAGTCCTCTGAGCTGTTCACCCAACCTTGCCAAGAGTGTTATCAATAAAAGATCATTCTGCTTTATTGGGAAGTCTGTCTCCAGAACCTTTATTGGTAAGAACAAAGTGCATTTCTATCACCAGGACTGCCAGCTGTGGGTGGGAAAAATACTTGGAAATGTGAAGGAGTGGAGCCTGGGGTGGCTAGGGCTTTGGGAGGGCAGGGACCTCAGCGGGTTATAATTCCACACAGTCCTCCTTCGCCGCTTTCTCCTCCCCTCCGTTTCTGCTGGGCAGGCTGGTAGCCGCCCTCGTGGACACCTGCCGTGGGCTGGAGCCGCTTCCCTGGCCTGTGGGCAGAGACCCCCAAGGCGACGGTAAAACCCGGAAGGCTCCTGACGTCCAGCGTCCGCTGTGCGCTGAGAGGTCGTGTGTGACGGCCACCGGGACAGGCGGGGAGGTGGGCTTGTGCCGCCCCCTGCCAGGCAAGGGGGCCTCCTGCTGGGCCTGAGCGGGGACGGGGGCCCCTTCTTGCTGAGGGCGGGGGTCCCTGGGCACGATCCCGTCCTGCCTTCTGCATGCGTAGCTCCTCCTCCTGGTCTGGAGGATGGTTCTGTTGCCCTTGCTCAGTCCCGTGAGAAGGAGTCGGGCAGTCTTGCCAGGGGTGTGGTTGTGTGTCGAGGACTCAGCGGAAGCGCCTCTGCTTGGCAGGTAGAAGGTCCCGGGTCTGATCCCCAGCAGCAGCAGCAGCAGCATCTGCAGTTGAAAAGGGCCAGGCGGGAGGTGATGGGCAGGACCTCTTCCTGAGGCCCCGGAGAGCCGCTGCCAGTCTCCGTAGGCGGGGGGGGGGGACTCCCCTTGATGAAAGGGTGGTCTGGCTCAGGAGGAGGAGGCTGACATTTTACTCTGTGTGGGGACTGGACGGGGCCCCCCGTGCTTCCAGCTAGGCTCTTCCCCGCGCCCCCCAGGTACCCTGCAGCTGTTTAGGGACGTTTTGTCGATACTCTTTCCTCTTCCTCTCTGGGGGGGGGGGGGGGGGGGGGGACGGGAGGATCGCCTGCCCTCATCTCTCCTGGGGTAGGAGTCAGGGGGGCCGATGAGGCAAGGGCTGCCCCTCCTTGGCCGCCCTGTGGCCCACCACACCCTTGCCCCCACTCCTTGGCCGCCCTGTGCTCCGGGCTGCCCGCTTCCAGGCTTCACCGGCTTGTGCCTTTCCTTCCAGGTGAACGTCACCGTGGACTACATCCGGCCGGCCAGCAGCGCCACAGACACCGCACCTGCCTTCTCGGAGCGCACCTGTGCCACAGTCACCATTGGCGGCATGTGAGTAGCCCCTTGCACTCCCGTCGGAACAAAGAGTCTTTGAAAGCTGTGGCCGGGGCCAAGGGCCGGGGTGTGTGGGGGGTGGGCATGCCCACCCTTTTGGGACACTCTGCGCATGGCTTGCCCAGTGCCTTTCCAGCGGGCCCCAAAGGCCACAAGAACGGCCTTCTCCCCTGTCGTTCCCTCCAAGCATGAAGGTCCTTTCCAGGGTCTCCCAACCATTGACGGCATGGTGGGGGTGGGGGCGGCATTAGAAGGTGGCGGCAGAGCCCTTTTTTGCCTTTTCCTCCGATGGACGCTTGTCTCTCTGCCTCATTGGTGGTGTTCTGTGACGTGGTTTTCCCAGGGGCATCACTACTGATATGTCCCTTAAGATGTAGGTTCGTATTTGAGTGTGCACGCGCGCATGTGTATGTGTGTGTGTGTGCTTGGCGAGCCTGGAAGCCACGGTGACTCCTCGGCAGCCCCTAGTAGGGCTCTGGGGCATTTCTCAGAGAGGGGGCTTGGTCGCCTGCCTCTGCGTCCCGGCCCTGGTATTCCAAGGAGGCCTCCCATCCGGGCACTTGCGGCCAGGGCTGGCCCTGCTGAGTTCCCGAGATCTGACGGGATCGGGCTGGCCTGCCACCACTTGAGGTGCAGGATGGCTTCGTCGCTTTTCAGTTGTGGCTGGTCTTAACTGCTGTTGGCAGGAGTTTGGACCCAAAGCGCAGCTGTTTTGCTGACCGACGGCTCTGATTTTACAGCCATGTGACCGCCGAGAAATGCCCCCCACCCTGGATCTTTCCCCCCCTTCTCCACCCCCTGGGGTATGAGGCGCCTCTGACACAGGTACATCTCTGTGAAGGACAAGGATTGGGACTGACGCACCCCTCCCTCAGGCACAGGGAGCTCACAGTCTTTCCTTACGCCAAAGGCAGGCCAGGGGAAAACAGAGCGTTTGCCATCTCACACCTTGGTAGCATGTTGCCCCCTCAAACAGCCCCAATCGCTAGATGGTTTTCTCTTCTCTTGAGGATGGAAGATCTGAACAACCCCAAGGGGAGACTGGCTCCCAAAGGCAGATAATAAATTCACACGAAGCGGGAAAGAGCCCTCTTGTGGTTTCTGATCGGGGAGTCCCGAGCCACAACGGACCGAGTCTTCATCTGGGGACTCTGCATCTTGTGCATGCGGCGGGGGACAACGGGGAGGGGGCCCAGCTCTGAGAAATAGAGCAATAATGGACTTTTGACTATTTCAGCTTCGAGAAATAGTAGTTTGTCCTAATTAAACATCATTTGGGGTAAGCACTGAGTGTGGGTTGAGGGAAGTGTGTGTTTCCCCTTTTTCTCGGTATCCTTGCTCTGCCTGGTACTTGAACAGACCATCTGTACTCTTGATCTTTGTTCACTAAACTTTATTACCGTTTGACTGCTCCAAGCCTGGCCTCTGTAAACGGCTCCACCTCTCACGTGGCCTTGGTCTCTGGGGGGGGGGGGGAGGGGAAGGGGCGGCAGCTGAGCCCCCCATCCCTCGAGTGTGGTAGCTGGAAACGGGGAAGGGGAAGCCTCCCTACAAGGCCGGCATGGCCTCTGGCGCTTTCCCCGCTGTTCTCTGCCAGGCGGCTCCACCGGGCAAGGTCAGCACCCAGCCGTGCCCGTGCCTTCTCCCGGAATGCCCGGCCCGAGGAGGTCAGCAAGGCTCCTGCGCTCCTGCCCTTCAGAAGAAGATGTACAAGGTGGGGTTGTTCGGGAGGGCTCTCCTACACAGGTATTAGGGTGATACTTTTAACAGAATAGTTCAGGAAGGCTCCCCTGCAGAGGACTTATAGCCAGTGTCCTGCGCGCCCTACTCTCTTGTTGTCCTGCTGTTTTCTGCTGATGTTTTTCTCCCTTATATCACAGAATCAGGGAATGTTGGCGTTGGAACTGGGACCTTGAAGGTCATCCAGTCCAACCCCCTGCCCTCTGCAGGAGCATAGCCCAAAGATAGCCCCACAACAGACCCGGAAGAGGGTCATCCAGCCTCCGCTTGAGAACGTCCAGCGAAGGAGCGACCACCCCCTCCCGAGGCAGTCTGTTCCACTGCTCAGCCACCCTGACAGTTAGGAAGTTTCTCCTGATATGTAAAGGCTGGTTGCACCTTTTCCCAGATTTTTTCCAGGGTTCAGAGGGGAAAGGAGTTAACCCTCCCTATTACCCTCTCTAGGAGGTAACCTCACAAGGTCAAAAAAAATAAGCCTCCTACTGAAGGCACTAGCACTTCTCAAAAAAACACGGAGCCCTGCAGAATGCAGGGCTATTAATCAACAATTCACAACAGACTACAAATTGACTTAATGGTAGCTAGGCGAGGACTAGGCAACCAGATTCAGCCTTTGAGACCTGGTAACACAAGAGACTTGGATCAAGAGATGTACTTAAAAAATATTTTGGTTTATTAGGTGCACATAACACATAAAAATAACATAAGGCCTGTGAAGGGTTACAAAATAACAGAGCTAAGCTTATCCAGCCTTACTAAACTCTAAAGCAGCATATTACCTTCCCAGATACAGTCTCAGGATAGCAGTCAGAGATATCACCCACATAAGCTGGCAGGTAACAAGAGCAAGATTGCTGATTCTAACAACTGACCCAGAGGTAGGCTCAGTCATACTAACCAGCTACCCATGATTAGAAAATAGCTGTTCTTAAGGAAAACTGACCCCTCCTTGGATTTAAAACAATATCCAATCATAGTTCAGAACAATGATGTCAGCATAAAGGGTTGCCATACCAATTACATCCCATCAGCTGTTAGGGCATGAGCTATACTCACACTCCCCCAGCCAGGTGGTACCAATTAATTGGCTGGAATGCGTTACCAAAGCACGCTTATCACTTCCAGCTGAACACAATTCAGCAAGGTCACTAAAGGCTGGCCGTATTATCTCTATATCCAGGCAGAAGAGTTACTTGCAGGCCAAAGAGAGCATTTTTACTACAAACCCTAACTCAGATGTAAATTCCTAGGTTCTGAAAACACTTACTCAGACAACCATAACCTAGGAAGTTAAAGCAATAGGCACAATTTATAGAACCTAAACTATGGATTTAAACAACCAAGCCATAAGTAAGAACCATTTTCTTTACATGATATTTAGCCGGTAACGACTCCCTTGTAGTTTCCACCCATTAGGTCTAGTTTTGCAATGCAGAGCAAGAGAGAATCGATCTCCTCCGTCTTCTACATCCGCACTCTGCGTCATGCCTAATGTGCTGCACTCAGTCAGATTTTGGTCAGCCTAGTCCTCGTCCACTGGCCATGAGGGGTCTTCTCGTATTGCCGGTATTGGCTACCTGGTGCTTATTAGATGTCTTTGTATGGAATATTATCTTCACTGCGTAATTTGCTTTGAGTTCTGGTTAGAGAGACAGACTATAAATACAGCAGATAAATAAACTAAGCTATCCCCTGACTGCAAAGGTTATGCATACACCTTGTAAAAAGCCTTTTGGAAGTCCAGATATATAACCTTATCCACATGCTTATTAAATCCAAGATGCTGGCGAGGCAGAACTTTCCTTTGTGGAAACCGTGCTGTTATTCCCTCAGCAGTTTTCATTCCTCCATGTGCATAATAATTCTCTCTTTAATAGTTTCTATGAATTTACCTGGAAAAGACGTTAGGCTAATTGGCTTGTGATTTTGGGATCTAGACCCCTTTTAAAAATTTGAGGTGCCCTTTTTGCCACTTTCCAGTCATTCGTCATGGAGGCCAGTCTAACCATAGACTCTTGCTTGTGTACCAAGCGTTTTACTTCCGAGTTCAAGAACCTTCAGGAGCATATCACCTGCACCTGCAGACTTGTTAGCTTTCAGTTTGGCTAGTAGGCCTAGAAACCTCTTGCAACCTCCGGTTCAACTCAGCTCTTCAGACTACCTGCCCCCAAGCAGTGGCTCTACTGTAGGCACATGCCCCTCCTCTCCTGTTTGCAGGGATAACATGGATCTCTTCATTCCATCATGGATCTCTTCATTCCACCATGGATCTCTTCATTCCACCAGGTTTCCAAAACGCTTACTTTATGGACACTGTCACTGAGCACCAAACATTCCAGCTCCCAGCTCCCCATCTTGGCTTGGAGATTTCTAGCATCAGCATATGGCCTTTGGTACCTTGTTTCCCCTCTGAGTGAAGGGTGGGGTATGAATCCAACTCTTCTTCTTCTCTTCTTCTTCTTCTCTTTAAGGATCCCTGCCAGTTTGGTGTACAGTAGTGGTTAAGTGCGTGGACTCTAATCTGGGAGAACTGGGTTTGAGTCCCCACTCCTCCTCCACTCATACCTGGCTGGATGACCTTGGGCAAGCTGTAGTTCTGTCAGAGCTGTCCTTGAAAAAGAGCAGTTTCTGTCAGAGCGCTCTCAGCCGCACCCACCTCACAGGGGGTGTCTGTTGTGGGGAGGGGAAGGGAAAGGAGTTTGTAAGCCGCTCTGAGACACCTTTGGGTAGTGCAGGGCCATGGAGGTATAAATCCAATCTCCTCCTCTTCTTCTTCCCTCAGCCCTAAAGTTTCCTCACACGGCTCTCCTTTGCAGCCCTACTCTCATTCTCCAATTCTATCCCTCTTCCACCAGTACTTTCCCGAGAATATACCGTCCACACCATCTCTTTGGGAGGAGGAATAATTCCAAACTGGAGGCTCTTCAGCACCTGTCGTCTTCCCTCGGAATTTAGTTTAAAAGCTGCTCTGACCCCTTTTTGATATCAAGTCCCTGCTTTGTTTCAGAGGAAGCCTTTCTCTTTTGGAGAGCTTCACCTTTTCCCAGACAGTTCCCTACAAACCTAAACCCCTTTCTCCCGGCACCACTTCCTCATCCGCACATTGAGAGCCCTTATCTGTTTCTGTCCAGCTTGCCCTCCATGTGGGGAAGAAGTCGTAATTATGAGAGAGCATCCATGGAGATCCTGGCCTTTAGCTCTCTGCCTTGTAACCTAAACTTTCCCTCCAGGGAAACATGACTGTATTTTCCAGTGGCATTGGTGCTAACATACCCGGTAGCAGCTAACTCCTCCCTCACTTGCTGTTAGCCCATATAGGCAGTGTGTGATGTTCACAACCTTTGCACCTGGCAGGCAAGTCACTATGCAATCAAGATGTCTGTCACAGACCTCGCTGTCTGTATTCCTAAGGATCGAATTTCCCATTACCAAAAGCCCACCTCTCCCTGACCCGGTATCCTTGGTATGAGAGTAGATCAGTTCATCGTACAAAGAAGGGGTCCTTTCTAAGGTGTTATTTCTGCCCTCCTTAGTTTCATGCCGTCTGTGAAGGAACGGACTCATAAGCCCCCTCTCTTCCTTCAGGTCGGTCCCTGAGAGGGTGGAAAAACTCGTGGCTGCCCCATGTTTTCACTTGGTCGTGCCACCTTTTTCCCCTCGGTCCTTGGAGTTACCAGGAAAAAAACCCTGGATAACAGCCGCTGCTACCTGCAACTCTGAGAGTTTCTCCTGACAATTGGACTTGCACGTCTAGCATTATGTACCTGCATTGTTGTTTAGAGGCTCCACCTAGTCGCTGCGCCTCTCACTCCTCTCCTACAAGTTAGCTTGGGGGGGACCTGTCACAACTTCATAATTTCAAGCTATTACGCTTCAGGAATGACAAACTTAACCACTGCCTCTTCTGATTACCACACTTCAGATAGCAAGACTGAATGGCCTTGGTAGGCATTACAAAGATTAGACTTATGGCATTCAAAATATAAGCAAAATATAATACTTGAATAAAAAGAATACACATGATCTGTTCAAGCAAGGATACAAAGAGCAAGGATACAAAGAAAAGATGAAAACACACAGTTCTCTTTGCCTACGCTTGGTATGTATCCTAAACAATGTTTTTATAGAACAAAGTTTGAATCCAATGTCTCCTTTAAGACAAACAGTTTTATTCAAAGGATAAGCGTTTGTGCACACATATACTTCTTCATAAACGATGAAATGGAAGTTACCAGTGCATATATATGGGTAGAGGGTGAGGAGTAAATTATCATACAGCATAATGAAGGTGTTTTAACAGATTCAAGGACCAAACATGAATAACAAGGTTACTTTATATGGTTACCATTTATTTGGGTTTGATTCCGGGGAGGGAAACATAGCGGAGGAAATAAATATGTCAGAATTAGAGATTTATAGGCAAATGTATCCTTAATTGTGGAATGCTGAGAGTAATTAACTGAGACCCTGCAATTACTTTCCATCCCTCTCCTCTCAGGCATGGAGGCGACCTTACAGCATCCTCTTTTCTCAAGTGGGGCGATGGGCTGTGTAGAGTTATCTCCCCTGTCCCCAGACCAGAGAAATACATTCCAATCTACCATTTCATTCTACGATTTGTTATGTTACATTACAATCTACTCTTCTAATCTACTATTCCTGCTTCATCAGCATCCCGCTCTGTGTCTCTCAGGCTGTGGGTGTGTCCTCGATGCATGGAGGGTGTGGTTCCCAGGGAACCCTGGCCTGATGGGAACTAGTCAGTCCCCTGGGAACCACGCCCTCCATGCATCGAGGACACCCCCCCTCCCAATAACCTCTGTGGCTCACACTGTCCGCTTCCAGGCAATCTAGCCCACAGCTTTGAAAGCTGCTGTATGCAAGGCCCGAACAGCTGGGGATGGGGGGGGAGGGCTCCTTTGGGGAACATCTCTGCTTGCTTTTCAGCAGGAGGAAATTGAGAAATGAGTTCCGCATTTGTTCGCTGTTCCTGGCTCAGCTCTGCTTTGAGCAGCAAAAGCCCCATTTCATGGCCTAACAGGATTCTCTTGCTCTCCACTCCCCCCGCCCGTGGCCTTTAAATCTGCGCTCTCCGGTCCCCACTCCTGTTCATGTGTATGTTTTTAGAAGCACCTTTGCCTCCCCCACCAGCTGGCCTTCCTGTGCCGGGGTGACTCCGTTGGTCCTGGCTGCCTGCTGGGCTGCCGTGTGCCACGCAAGCAGATGGCAGGACAGGCTGGGCTGGACCGTTCCTCTGCTGGGAAATACCTGTGTGTCCCGTCCTTGCCCCCCCCCCCTGTCTCTCCTCAGGCTGGACTTAGTCTGCCAAGGATGGGGATGATTTAGTGCTGGGACTGAGGACTGGGTGCTCAGACGGTTGAGAGGCCCTTGTGACAAATCCAGGCACCTGCATGAAGGTGAACAGGGATGGAGTCTCTTCCACACAGAAGATGGAAGGCGGTGGAGGGCATTGCTCCCCCCCCCATGAAACCGCCTTATACTGAATCAGACACCCCCCCGCCCCCCTGGGCCATCAAAGTCAGTATTGTCCACTCAGTGCCAGCGTGGTGACGTTGCTCGTGGGAAGATATTCTCAAGCACTGATAGCTCCGCGTGTCTGTCTATGTGGTGCTTCAATTCCAGAGGACACAGGTCATTATCTGCTATTCTGTCCTATGCATGCAGAAGTCAGAGTTAAATTTCTTGACAATCTGTTAAAGGGACAAAGCTTCGTCTCTGACTTGGATAAACGGGTCTTTTTGTTATCTGACACGGATCCATCTGTTACCTATAAAGTCTCAGTCTTTGCCTTGGCTGCAAGGAAAATTAGGGCCAAGACCGCCGCTTCAGTCGATGAATCTGATGATTAACCGGATATATTTTCGGGGATCATAATTTTACTGTATATCGATATTTGTAATTGATTAACTGCATTTTACTTAAAACCATTCTTGCAATTATGATTGACTTTTTACCGCTATATTCTTAATTCCCTTTTGTGACGGCCTTTGGCCACATGCAATAAATAGGTCTGTCTGTCCATACACAGAGGACACCACAGACACCAGTATTGTCTGCTCAGACGGGCAGTGGCTCTCCAGGGTCTCAGGCAGAGAAAGGTCTTTCTCATCACCTCCTGCCTGGTCTTTTTTTAACTGGAGATGCTGCCAGGGATTGGACCCAGGACCATCTGCATGCCAAGCAGAGGCTCTGCCTCTGAGCCACAGCCCCTCCCTAAGAGTACAAGGCAGGCAGCACCGTAGGGAGTGGGACCGTGGGTTTCTGCGGCTGGAGCCTGCTGCTTGAGTCGAGACGCGTGGGGCAAGGCTCAGCACTGGCATGGCAGGCCCCCCCCCATCCCCGGGAGGCTGCGCCCGCCTCTTTCACAGCACCTGGTTCCTTTTTTGCGGAAGGGGCTGTGGGGCAGTCTTGACTGGCTTCCGAGAAGCCCTGCTCCCATTTTGGCCCCCTGAGCTGCCCTGTGGCTTGGAAGGGGACGGGGGCACCGCCAGCTGGATCTCGGTGCCACCGTGAGGGGCGAGCAGAATGCCTGGCTCTCCAGGGCCAGTCCGGCAGTTCTTTGCATGACCTTGGCCTTCTCTCTTTCCCGGCAAGGGCTGAGAAAACAGGCAGCCTAAACCGACCTGTGTAATTGTGCTTCGTCTGCGCCATTGGCAGCATCGAAGTAGGGCCTGCTGGATCAGACCACTGGCCCGTGTAGGCTGGCATCCTGTCTCACACAGTGGGCTGGCTGCAGAAATTTGTCATGCTTAGCTCAGAAAAAGCATCCGCAGCGTCG
>NW_015160237.1:83015-87283 GCF_001447785.1 Gekko japonicus
GCCTGGACGGAAGGATGACTCTGTGTGTGTGTGTGTGTGTGTGTTGCTGGGGTGCCGGGAAATGTGGAGTAGAAGGTTTTGATCAGATTTCTGCTGCCTCCTTTGTAATCCTAGGGAGGAAGGAAGTGGATTGACCGGGGTGGGGGTGGGGGGACGACGACGGGATGACAATTTTCTGCAGTTTGATACGTGGGAAATAGGTCTGTTTCAAAGAACATGTTGCTGGAAAGCGGGGGCCTTACGCGTTTGGATGGAGAGGATCGTCGTGCATTCTGCCAATGGCTTGTGGGGAAAGAGGAGGAGGCGGCAGCTCTCAAACTGGGGGACAAATGTAAGGGTGTGTGCTAAAAGGCAGACACGCACTGCAGACCTGTTGTTAAAGACAGCTGTTGAGCACAGAGAGGGATGAGCGCCGCCGGGGCAGAATCAGCATGGCTTCATCAAAAGAAAGTCCCGCCTCGCCGATCCTTCTCGAGCTATTCAAGAATGTAAGCAAGCGTATGGATGCAGTTGAGCTGGTTTTCCAAAACACTTTGGACAAACTCCCTTGCCCGGGGCTACACAGTAAAACTCAGTAGTCCTCGGATAAAAGGGCTGCCTCGCTCATGGATTGTTAAATGGTTAGGTAACAGCCATTTTATTTTGCTTGTTTTATTTTACTTTATTTCAGCCTCACCTTTCTTCCCAATGGAAAACTAAAGCTTCTTGCAGTTTGGTGTCGTGGTTAAGTGTGCGGACTCTAATCTGGGAGAACCGGGTTCGATTCCCCACTCCTCTGCTTGCACCTGGCTGGATGACCTCGGGCAAGATGTAGCTCTGATAAGAGCTGTTCTTGAGAAACAGCAGTTTCTGTCAGAGCTCTCTCAGCCACGCCTACCTCACGGGGTGTCTGTTGTGGGGAGGGGAAGGGAAAGGAATTTGTAAGCCGCTCTGAGACTCCTTCGGGTAGTGAAGGGCGGGGGATAAATCCAATCACTTCTCTTCTTCCTGCATTGTCCTCCTATCCCCCATTTCCCCCTCACGACAACAACCCTGTGAGGTAGCCTGACTGGCCCATGGTCGCCCAGCCAGCTTCCATAAGCAGAGATGGGATCTGAATTTGGGAAGCATGACGTAGGAGGAGTGAAGAGGCACCTCCGTAAGGGAGGAAGGTGAACGCCAGGGCCCCATGAGGACCTGTCCTGGGGCCAGTAGCGCTCCTTGATCTGTTCTGAGGTTACCTGGGGTTGGAGCATGAGGAGGAGGGCAGCTTGTGGGTGAGAAGAAGTGATTCAGGACGCAGGCCCAGGGAGACGTGGCACACGCTGGGTCAAAAGGGCCTGGCCCCGTCAGGGTGTGGTGGCGCCTGCCCTGGCAACGGCTGCCCAGGAAAGGGACCTCACTCAGGGCTGTGCGAAGGTGGACTCAGCCGCACTCGGGAGCCCTGCGCAGGCCACATCCCGTGGCGGGACCGTGAGGAGAGGTTTGGAGATGAGATGGCTAATGCCACAGTGCCCTTGTGCCAGAGTCCCCTGCAGAGTGGCCGCGTTCGGGATAGGGTGTGCCGCTCGGTCACCTCGTGTCGAAAGCGAGGCGTTGCAGAGCCGGGGAAAGGGCGGAAGAGAGCAGCCGAGACGATTAGGATGATGATTCGCCCTCCGAGGAAAGGGGACAGACGTCGGAGCTTTTCAGGATAAAAGGAGAGTGAGATGGGGCATTGCAGAGGTCTACAAATGTCTGCCTGGTATGGAGAAAAACAGGCTTGAAAAGTTTTGTTTCCTTCTCCCCCAAAATGCAGGACAGTCGTGAAGAGCAGCCAAAGCATTCCTTTACGTCAGTGTCACTGAACTGTGGAACTCCCTGCCGTGGGATGGTGTGGGGATTGCCGGTGGCCCAAGTCACAAGGCAAAATCATGGAAGCAGATAGGCCTGTGGCTGGCCTTTCGCCATGATGGCTCAGGGACACCTCCGTGTTCAGAGGTGGAATGGGCTGGCCTGCTGTGTGAGTCAGGACGCTGGACGGGGTGGACCGCCGGCCTGACCCGGCAGGGCTCTTCTGAGGTTCTTAGCATATTTCCGAGTGGGTGTTTGGGGGGCGGGGGGACTTGGGTGCTCTGGCCCCCACTTCTTCACCCTCATCACTCTCTTCTGCACCCTCTCGATTTTGCCTACATCCTTTCTGAAGTGAGGCCTCCAGAACTGCACGCAGTATTCCAGGTGTGGCCTGACCAAGGCAGTCTACAGAGGGGCTATCACATAGAACCATAGAGTTGGAAGGGGTCACACAGACCATCTCGTCCAGCCCCCCTGCCCAACGCAGGACCAGCCTAGAGCATCTCTGACGGATATTCGTCCAGCCTCTTCTTGAGAGCTGTCAGTGATGGCAGGTGTGGCTTGAGTCCAGGAGCCCCTTGGGGACTCCGAGGGGGTTGGGAGAGACAACGGGGCGTGGAGATCCCAGGGGCCTCCTATCCCCGGTTGGCGCTGGGGGGGGGGGTGTCGCAAAGGAAGGAGTCGGGGTGCAGTGAGACAGTGGCGCGCTGTAATCAGCCTGATAAGCACACCGGAGCAGGCGTGAGTAACTGAACCGTGCGGTATTGATCCCAGAGCTGCCGGGCTGGAGTTCCCCGTGGGGCTGTGCCCCCTCTCCTTCACCACAGCTCTTGGCGGAGTCAGAGGGTGCCCGGATCCGGTTATCTCTGCCAGTCTTCCACGGGAGCCACAATCCTCACCGGCAGTTTCTAGAACTGCACGACTGTGGCCACCTCTGCATGCCCTGTGCAATCCCCTGTGACGCTCGCAAGTATATTTTCAGATGCTGGCAAGGCTCGTGGGAGCGTGCGTGAGTCTGGAAAGAGCAACGCGAACAGCAGAGGACCTGTGTGCGAAAGCCACCCGGCACACCCCCCCCCAGCATCCTGTGCGGGTGGGTGGACTGTGTTGCGTCTGCCACAGAACGGCAGGCAGTGGCTGTTGCACAGCCCTTCACACCTGCCCACCGTGGGCACCTGGCGTGTTGGGAGGGAGGGAGGGAGGGAGGGGGCTCTCGAGCCAGCCCGTGACGACATGAGGTGGCCGTGGGGGCCTGCCGAGAGGTTCCTGTTGCCCTCGGTAACTCTCCGGGGCGTGCCCGGGGCCAGACGCTCTTGCCCAGCGTGCCACGACTTGGGGCGTGCCCAGGGCCGGCTCCTCGGCACAGTCATCCCCCCGCCCCCTTCAGAAGGACCCGGCATCCTAGAGGGCTGTGTCGAGGGGGCCTGTGGAGTCCGTGCTGTCGTGAGTGCCGCTGCAGGGGAGACTGCCAAGGCAGAGCCTCAGGAGACTGCCTGCTGGGAGAGCCCCCCCCCCAAAAGCCGCCCCACGGGCCAGGGGAGCCTGGGGCCAAGGAGGTGGGCTCAGAGACCCAGCGCCTCCGCCGCCGGGGCTCGGTCCGTGGAGTGAGGCGGGGCTCGGCTCGCTTCCTGGCGCTCCCGCAGCCTGAGCCCCATGGCCTGGGCCACGCAGAGAAGGCTCATCCCGGGGCCCCTCTGAGTGTGGGGAAGGAAGGAAGGAAGGGGGAGCGCCGCATCAGCCGCCGGCACCCAGAGCCTGCGTCCTGCCTGGGCGGGCCGGGAACGCGGGTCGCTGCAGGAGGAGGGTGCTGGAGGAGGCCTTGAGATCAAAGGGTGAGATAAAAGCAAGAGAGGAGGCGTGAGTGCCTGGCACCTTCCGGGTGAACCAAGGGGAACGAATGAGCCCAGGCGGAAGCGTCGCAAGAGGGCCGCGATGGAAGAAGGGGCACCCAGCCGAACTGAGGGGGGTGGCAGAGGGAGCCTTTGGCTGCTGCCCGTGCGGGAGGGGAGAGCCCTGCCCCCGTCTCGGTCCCGGCTGGGACGACCCCCCCCCCCCGGGGAGGCGTCCGTGAAGCTGGCTGTAGTCTTCAGCCCGCACCGCGCTGTTCAGTGCCCCTGGGAAAGTTTGTGCCGTCAGTTGGCCAGCCCTGGTTGTCAAGGTGGCTCTTGGCAGAGTGTGCCCCACCCACCCTTGCTCTGGCACACAGCACGGCTTGCTTGCCAGGGAGCTGTTTGGGAGGTGGCCCGCCTCTGCCTTCGGCACGCCGGGAAAGGGCCTCTCCACCCTCCTTGCGCCACGTGCCGGAGCCTCTCGACGTCTGCGGGGAAGACGCCTTGTGTGGGGTGTGCCCTGCTCGGGAAAGGCCCGGCTCTTCCTGCACCCGCAAGGCCGCCCCCCCCGTGTGCCTGCACTGCTGGGCGGGGCTTGGTGGCAGCCAGCAGCTCTTCCTCCTTTGC
>NW_015160237.1:87372-107157 GCF_001447785.1 Gekko japonicus
TGGCGGGGGGGGGGGGGTCGGGCAGACGGCTGACTCCCACACATCCCTGCGGCACAGGCGAGGGAAACAGGGCAGGCAGCTGCCTCTTGGCAGGGAAGGGGGAAGCCGGCTCCACGCTTGTGAGCTAAGAGGAGGGCGTGGATGGACCCACGTGTGCAGGAAGACAGGAGGCCGGGGGCGGGGGGCTGGGAAAGTTTGCAGGCATCTCCGCAGCAGCGTTGGAAACCTTGGAAACTGGCAGTTGGTTGGTTGGTTGGTTTCCCTGTGGTTGGCTCCCCCCCCCCCCCGGCAGAGCTCTCCTGGTTGCCCCCCACTCACACGCGGTTTCTCCTTTGCGTCCAGCGAGAAGCTGCTGTCCCCGGGGAGGCCTTTGCCAGCCGTTTCAGAGGGTGCCCCCCCCACCTGGATGTCACCTCGGCCCGGCTGAGCAGGCAGGGCACGGGAGGGAGGGAAGGGACTCCGCCTCAGAGTCGCGTTCCGTTCCGTTCTGCAGCAGTGTCTCTGGGAGCGCAGCAGCCCCAGCCTTGCTGCGAGGCCCCGTCCAGCTCTTTCTTTCTTTCTTTCTTTCTCTCTTTCTTTCTTTCTCTCTTTCTTTCTTTCTCTCTTTCTTTCTTTCTCTCTTTCTTTCTTTCTCTCTTTCTTTCTTTCTCTCTTTCTTTCTTTCTCTCTTTCTTTCTTTCTCTCTTTCTTTCTTTCTCTCTTTCTTTCTTTCTCTCTTTCTTTCTTTCTCTCTTTCTTTCTTTCTCTCTTTCTTTCTTTCTCTCTTTCTTTCTTTCTCTCTTTCTTTCTTTCTCTCTTTCTTTCTTTCTCTCTTTCTTTCTTTCTCTCTTTCTTTCTTTCTCTCTTTCTTTCTTTCTCTCTTTCTTTCTTTCTCTCTTTCTTTCTTTCTCTCTTTCTTTCTTTCTCTCTTTCTTTCTTTCTCTCTTTCTTTCTTTCTCTCTTTCTTTCTTTCTCTCTTTCTTTCTTTCTCTCTTTCTTTCTTTCTCTCTTTCTTTCTTTCTCTCTTTCTTTCTTTCTCTCTTTCTTTCTTTCTCTCTTTCTTTCTTTCTCTCTTTCTTTCTTTCTCTCTTTCTTTCTTTCTCTCTTTCTTTCTTTCTCTCTTTCTTTCTTTCTCTCTTTCTTTCTTTCTCTCTTTCTTTCTTTCTCTCTTTCTTTCTTTCTCTCTTTCTTTCTTTCTCTCTTTCTTTCTTTCTCTCTTTCTTTCTTTCTCTCTTTCTTTCTTTCTCTCTTTCTTTCTTTCTCTCTTTCTTTCTTTCTCTCTTTCTTTCTTTCTCTCTTTCTTTCTTTCTCTCTTTCTTTCTTTCTCTCTTTCTTTCTTTCTCTCTTTCTTTCTTTCTCTCTTTCTTTCTTTCTCTCTTTCTTTCTTTCTCTCTTTCTTTCTTTCTCTCTTTCTTTCTTTCTCTCTTTCTTTCTTTCTCTCTTTCTTTCTTTCTCTCTTTCTTTCTTTCTCTCTTTCTTTCTTTCTCTCTTTCTTTCTTTCTCTCTTTCTTTCTTTCTCTCTTTCTTTCTTTCTCTCTTTCTTTCTTTCTCTCTTTCTTTCTTTCTCTCTTTCTTTCTTTCTCTCTTTCTTTCTTTCTCTCTTTCTTTCTTTCTCTCTTTCTTTCTTTCTCTCTTTCTTTCTTTCTGTTTTATTTAAGTTTTTTCACAAATATACAATCATTGCATTGGTATTTTAGACATATCTCCTGTCGTCGGAGCACTCAAGTGACCCCGGCTCTGCCCGGAAGCCTCAGAGATGAAGCGGCGGGGAGGGACCGCTGGGGTCTCGAGCGGCCTTCTCCTCCCCACCCTCCCCGGTGCCTGCCGGGGCTTCTCTTTGCTCCCCTGCATGGCCTGTGCTGCTTTCCCGAGGAGCAGCCGCCGCCGCCACAGCCGCCTCTGTGCTTTCAGCCGCGCACCCCTCAAAGCAGTGCCAAAGGCAGCCAGGCAGAGGTCGGTTTAGTGGCCCCACAAGGGAGGGAGGCTTGAATAGCAAACGACAGTTCCGCTCTCTAAAGAGAGGGCAGAGGCACCGAGGGCTCCGTTCCTTTTTCTAATGAGGTGGGATGCACGCCCTCTGGGCCGGCTCAGCCTGGAAGAAAGGGGGCGGAGGCAGGGGGACGTTTCCTCCCCTCCCACAGCACCAGGAGTCCCCTTCTCCCTCCCCCTGGGAAGGGTGGTCAGGTGGGGACTGGAGACAGGCGGGCGAGTGCTTGAGGAGTGGAACTCACGGCCGACCACCAGGTGGTGCTTAAGGAGGCATGGGGGCGCTCACGGAAGGCAGGTCTGCCGCTGGCGGTGCAGGGGGAGAGCTGAGCGGGACCGCCGGGTGGAGAGGCAGAAGGCCTGAGCTGCCGGGGGGCGGGGGAGCCCTGCTTGAGGGCTGCCGCGGGGCATCTGCTGGGGCCACTCCTGGAAACCGGATTCTGGACTAGACCCGGCAGGGCTACCCTCAGGCCGCTCCCAGGCAAAGGGCTTGTTCTAAGGCCTGACCCCCTTGGCTCCAGGGCAGTGTCGTGGTTAAGTGCGCAGACTCTAATCTGGGAGAACCGGGTTTGATTCCCCACTCCTCCTTCACTTGCACCTGGCTGGAGGACCTTGGGCAAGCCGTAGTTCTGATAAGAGCTGTTCTTGAAAAAGAGCCGTTTCTGTCAAGAGCTCTCTCAGCCCCACTTACCTCACAGGGTGTCTGTTGTGGGGAGGGGAAGGGAAAGGAGTTTGTAAGCCCCTCTGAGACACTTTTGGGTAGTGAAGGGTGGGGTATAAATCCAGTCTCTTCTTCTTCTAAATTGGTTTTACCTTTATTGAAAGGACACTACCTTTGATTTTTTTTTGCAGAAAAGTAGGTTATTTATTTACTTGCTTCATTCATTTGTCGTGCACCTTTCTCACCGGTATCGCCTGATCTCTTCACTTCTCGGAAGCGAAGCAGGGTCGGTATTTAGGTGGGGGGCCACCAAGGAAGGCTGTGAAGGCTCTGACCCACTACAGTTTGGTGTTGTGGTTAAGTGGGCGGACTCTGATCTGGGAGAACCGGGTTTGATTTCCCACTCCTCCTCCACTTGCACCTGCTGATGTGACCTTGGCCAAGCCATAGGGGCTCTCCTGCCTGGCTCCAGTGGCGGCGGCCGTGGTGTGTGTCGCACCCAGTTTTCTGAGTCGACGCAGGGCACGGGGTGGGGAGGGGGGCCTTCCCTGGGATGGCTCCCAGGCCCCTCGGAGGCTGGCTCGCGGGTGCCGTCAGCTCCTTGTCCCTCCGCGAGGGAAGGCCTGGGCTGGCGGGCCCCCTCCCCCCCCACCCTGCGCCACCCAGCCTGGAGTATCGGCACACAGACCTGCGGCACAAAACCTTTGTGAGCTGATCCACTGCTGCCCTCCCTTTGGAAATGCGGGATGGGTCCGACTTCAGCCTCCAGCCTCCAAAACCGCCTGACCAGACTCAGCCTTCGGAGCAGCGGAGGAGGCTCTCTCTCTTCCTTTGCTTAGAGACCTTGAAATGCAGGGGGGGGGGCTCCTCTGCCTGCCTGCCTGCCTGCCTGGGGGCGGGAGAGAGGAAACGGAGCTGTTCTCTGGGGAGGGACCCGGAGGGCCTCCAGCCCCGCCTCATTGCACAGCCAGTCGAGCTACTGCTGATCCTGGCAGGCTGTGGTGGCAGCAGCGGCAGGGGACACGGGGGGGGGGACTCAGAAGTACAGCTAAACCCCTTGGCTGAGCTTGCTGGAGATGTGGAAGCCCAGGTGGGACAGGTCGGAAAGCGGGACTGTTGGGTAAACTGGGAAGGGGAGTGGCTGGTGCTCCAGAAAGCAGCTCTAAGTCCAGGCGAGAGCTGCTGGGGAATTTTTCCGTGCATTTAGAAGAAGAAGAAGAGGAGGAGGAGGAGGAGGAGAAGATTGGATTTCTACCCCACCCTTCACTACCCGAAGGAGTCTCAGAGTGGCTTACAAACTCCTTTCCCTTCCCCTCCCCACAACAGACACCCTGTGAGGTGGGTGGGGCTGAGAGAGCTCTGACAGAAACGGCTCTCTTTCAAGAACAGCTCTTATCAGAAGTACGGCTTGCCCAAGGTCATCCAGCAGGTGCAAGCGGAGGAGTGGGGAATCAAACCCGGTTCTCCCAGATCAGAGTCCGCACACTTAACCACTACACCAGACTGGCTCTCACACACCCTTGCTCCTTTTATTTATTTATTTACTAGGAAAAGGGCTCGTTGTGGAAATAAATACAACGGCCTCTAGAAAGAGGCTCTGGGCGGGTGCCCCGGCCTTGGACACTCAGTGTCGGGGGTCATTTCGTAGAAAAAGAGCTAGGGGAACTCATTAGCATAACTCATTAGCATATACCACACCCCCTGACATCAGGGGCCCGGTGGTGGACCTGCAAGGCCAACGGGAGTGCGAGGAAGCCCCGCCAAGGCCCTCCCTGGCCCCAGGCAGGCAGGTGTGGGGAGAGGCGGGGAGGAAGCAACTTACCCTCCCTCTTCTCCTGCCTCCTCCTGGCTGAATGAAGGCTGGAAGCGGGGCGGCCGGAAGCAGGGGGCGGGGCTTCGTCATGTGCCCCGCCCCCTGCACCTCACCCGGGGGAACTGTGTTCCCCCGCGTTCCCCCCCGAAATGACCTCTGCTCAGTGTTAATTTGCTGTGGTGACCTCAGCAGGGTATGACACTGAGTCCACCATTTTCTCCAGAGGAACTGATCTCTGCTACCTAAAGAACAGTTGTAATTTTGAGTGATCTCCAGTCCTCACCTGGAGATTGGCAACGATGTTTCCCCAGAAGGGAATGGTTGGTTTGGAGGATGGAGTCTATGGCTTTGTACCTGCCTCTCCCGTGCTCTGAAGCCCTGACTGCTACGTCACATTGGCTGTCATACGGGGGCTGCCTCAGCACGATATAAGGATACAGAGCCCACCATTTTCTCCAGGGGAACTGATCTCTGCTGTCTGGAAAGCAGTTGTAATTCTGAGTGATCTCCAGCCCTCACCTGGAGATTGGACACATTTTACCTCAGAACAGCAAACTGTTTAGAATGTTAGAGGCAAAAGCCAATCAAGTTGCATATGCAAACGACCTCTGTGTTCCGAGGCAAAGGCCTATGAGGCTGCATATGCAAATACCCTCTGTGTTCTGACTGGGTATGGGGGGAAGAGGAACAGCAAACTGTTTAGAATGTTGGAGGCGAGAGTCAAGCAATGCAGCCAGTGGATAGGGACAGATTCTGAGTGACACACCAGGGCGCCAACCAATTCCGGAGCGTGTGGAATGTTCTAGAGAAGTGCCACCACCATTCGACTTTTATATAGAAGGGAGATTTACAGGGTTTTCAAAGGGTAAGTTTTCAAGAGTTGTTGTGTACTGAACCTAACCCAGACAGACCTAGCTTGGGGTCACAGAACAATGGACTGCTAGGATCCTGGGATGGACCTATCACCCAGGAGTGCCTGTGTAAATAGCCGCTCTCAAATTGTGGTGGGCTCCACACATGGAATGGGCTGCACCTGGGACTTAACCTTTTGCTCAGGGTCTCTGAGGGAAGCCTTTCTTCTTCTTCTCCTCCTCCTCCTCCTCCTTCTTTCCGGGATGGAGACCCAGCCTTAACCATGGTCTGGCCGCTGTCTATTCAAGGCAGAGAGGAACGTTTCCCGGCACCCCACAGGGGAGAGGGGCTCAGTTAAAACGTTCCACCCATGGAGGCTGATGGATCCGACTGGATGCCAGAATGCTCTGGGGGATTTAGGATTCCAAACTCCTGTCTGCGGAGGCTCCAGGGGGAGCTTGAAACTCAGAGCTCCTTGAAGTTATCAGCCGGGTTGCCCCCCCCCCTCAACCTTTCCCATCCTTGGGGTGGAGCCTCCCCCCCCCCTTTACCACGGGACCGGGTGACCTGAAGAGAGCCGGGAGGTGTCTAGAATGACACTGCTAGAGACGTGTACTGGTTCTGACAGATCGTGGTCTGGAGCCCCTTGGGACACCCGTGAAGTGACGGTGACAGTGGAAAAGAAATGGGGCTTCTCTGCTGTCGCTGCGTCAGCTAGTTCACGGCCGTACCAGTTGTTTAAGGTGGCTCAGCCTTTATTGTCTCAGAAACAGATAGTTGGTTGTGATACTTTTGCCAGGTTCTTTGCTGATAAAATATCGTGAATTCTCTTTCATCTGGATGCCAATTGTAGCAGAGACCCACCAGCAGAAGTGCCTAATACATCCCCTGGTCTGTTTATGCCAGTTTGCCAGTTAAATCACTCTCCACACACTCTCTCTTGGATTAAAGTTCTATTGGAAGATATGAGATGTTCAGGGATTGAACTCTTTGTCAGAACTGGAGAGCCAGGGCGGGAAAGGTGCATATAGTTACAATCGCACATTCCGGCGTTACTACATAGGTCATGAAAGATATACGGTCCACCACTAGCTAATCAAAGACTCTTCTCCAAGGACACCTTCCCCTGTGAAAGAAGTCTCTGGGGCGGCATAGAAGATTTACTGAAGCTAGCCTCCGTACTCCTACGGACACTCACTCCCCCCCCCCAGGAATGCGATGGCCGGGGAGGGGAAGCGATAAGGGCTTCAGAACACACAATATGGGGGGGGGGAAAGGTTACACCAATAGTCAGGGAGAAAATACAACAGGCACAGTAATTAAGGCAGTAATACAGTTGGTGCAGTTGGTCAAACAACCCGAGCCTGACAGTTTATGTGCTATTTGGGCCCGGTTTCCATGATGGATGTTGACAGGACCCTGGGACCTGTGAAGGCGTGTGCCCTGGCCCCCCTGGCCCCGTGTTGGCTGCATCAATCGACGCAAGGACCACTTTAGCAAGTCCACCGTGTCTTCCTGAATCAGTCACTCGCTTGGGATCCTTTTCAGCCTGGCCTCAGGCAGTGCTGTGGGACAAAGGCAGCCCCGGTCGCTTTAGCCGATGAGGTCTGTCTGAACGGAGACAAAGGCCATGCCCTCTTGGTCCCTCCAACAGGGTCCTCCTGCAGCCTTTAGTACGGTGGACCCGGCTGTCTTGGTGAGGCATTTGAAGACAGAAGGAGGTATCAGTGGGTGTCCACTGGACTGGCTGGAACCATTCCTTGTGGCCTGGACTTGGAAGAGTTACTGCTGAAGACCAGTTACAATCATAGAATCATAAGAGTTGTGAGGGACCTCCGAGTTGTTATCCATGTGGGATCTATCTTATCCCTCCCCCCCATGCTTTTCAGTCTCTGTGAAAAGCCCTTAGGACAGATAATTGTTTTAGGGTTTACCTGTCATCAATATGCTGATAATGTGCTCCGTATCTCTTGATCCAAATGCGGTAGAGGTCCTGAATCACTGCCTGAATGCTGTGATTAAATGGCTAAGAGTGAACAAATTGAAAGTAAACCCTGGTAAGACAGAGGCCATGCTGGCTGGGACTCTCTTAAGAGCCGAAGGGATATCTCTGAACTCTGCATTACTACTAATAAGAACATAGGAGAACCTAAGAGATGCCAATGTTGGATCAGGCCAAAGGCCCATCCAGTCCAACACTCTCTGTCACACAGTGGCCAGAAATACCAGGGGCCATCAGGAGGTCCACCAGTGGGGCAGGAGGACACTAGAAGCCCTCCCACTGTTGCCCCCCCCCAGGCACCAAGAATACAGAGCATCCCTTGCCCCAGACATAAGAACATAAGAGAAGCCGATGTTGGGTCAGGCCAAAGGCCCAACCAGTCCAACACTCTCTCTGTCACAGGGTGGCCAGAAATACCAGGGGCCCTCAGGAGGTCCACCAGGGGGGCGAGGACACTAGAAGTCCTCCCAACGTTGCCCCCCCCCAAGCACCAAGAATATAGAGCATCCCTTGCCCCAGACATAAGAACATAAGAGAAGCCGATGTTGGATCAGGCAAATGGCCCATCCAGTCCAACACTCTGGGTCACACAGTGACCAAAAATCCCAGGTGCCCTCAGGAGGTCCACCAGTGGGGCCGGGACACTAGAAGCCCCTCCCACTGTTGGCCCCCCCCAAGCACCAAAAATACAGAGCATCCCTTGCCCCAGACCAAGAGTTCCTATCTGTACCTTGTGGCTAATGGCCAGGGATGGACCTCTGCTCCATGTGTTGATCCAGTCCCCTCTTGAAGCCGTCCATGCTTGTGGTCGCCACCACCTCCTGCGGCAGTGAATTCCATGTGTGAATCACTCTGTGGGTGAAGAAGCAAGTTAATGCAGCTGCAAAAAACTGTTTCCTTCCAACTCAGTCTAGCCCAGAAGATGGCTCCCTACACTGGCATGGCCTTTCTGGCCACTGGGGTCCACGCCGCAGTAACATCGAGACTAGACTGCTGTAACGCACTCTTACGTGGGGCTGCCCTCTAAGTCAGGTGGTGCAGGAGGCCACAGCTCAGTTCCCCCGGGACTAGGTGGGACACGCCTGTTAACTCCGATTCTGCAGGCTCTTCGTTGGCTGCCCGTCAGTTCCTGGGCTCAGTTCAAGGTGTGGCCCCCCCTCTCACACGCCAGGCCTCGGCCCCTCATACCTGCAGGAGTGCCTCTCTTCCCGTATTGCGCCACAACACAGCTTGGCTCCCCTGGGCAGCGCCTCCCGCAGGTGTGCGGGATCAACGACTCTCTGTACGCGCACGCTGTCATCTCTTGTGGGCCCCCACCTCATGGCATGCCCTGCCTGGTGAGGTCAGGATGGGCATTTTGGGCAAAGGGGGTGCAGAATGCAGTGATGTGGAAAGGCTTTTTTAACACAGGTAGTAGGGCTGTATTGAAACAAAATGGTCCAGAAAGATGCTTTGGTCAAAGGCTAGGGACGGGGGACTGTACTGAGAGCCAGTTTGGTGTCGCGGTTAAGTGCGCGGACTTTAGTCTGGGAGAACCAGGTTTGACTCCCCCACTCCTCCAAGCCGTAGTTCTGACAAGAGCTGTCCTTGAAAAAGGGCCGTTTCTGTCAAGAGCTCTCTCAGCCCCACCCACCTCACAGGGTGTCTGTCTGTTGTGGGGAGGGGAAGGGAAAGGACTTTGTGAGCCGTTCTGAGACTCCTTCGGGTAGTGAAGGGCTGGGGGTATAAATCCAATCTCTTCTTCCTCCTCTTCCTCCTCTTCCTCTTCTTCCTCTTCCTCCTCTTCTTCCTCTTCCTCTTCTTCTTGTGTGTGGGATGCTTTTGACAGCTGAGCGCTTGCAGGGACAAAGACCTGCCTGTCCCTTCCTGTGCTGTGTGAGGATGTGTGGCTCGCTGCCACGGAGACCGCCGAGGGCCTTGCCGCTTTCTGCTTGCTGGGCCTGCGGCCTGCCTCCCCTTCCCGTGTGGTTGGTGCTGCCGGTGCCTGAAGCCACGAGGAGTCGGGCGGGGGTTGTGGGCTTCTGGCAGGAAGGATGATGGGGGTGAGGCCCCCCCCCCCCCGGTGGTCCACGGAAGACGGGGCTTCTTGCAGAGGGAGGTGGCTAAACGGTGGGGGAGAACGGGAGGCCCGGCCGGGCGGCACGAATGCGGGGGGGGGGGCGCCGAGAGGGGAGAGCCGCTTGCGTAGAATGGAGGGAGCAAAAGACGTGGCGAGAAAGAGGGTGGGGCCCTCGAGGCCGATGCCCCACGTGGCACGAGAACTGGGGGGTGGGCTTGGTCCCTCCGCAGTCTTCACCGGAGCCCTTCCCGCTTGTGCCCTGTGCCCAGTGGGGGCCTTGGCCGTCTTCTTGGAGGGTGCTGTGTTTTCTTCGGGAAGCTGCCTGGGGGCTTCTGCCTCGCTGTGCAGTGGCCGCTTGGGAGGGGAGTGCGAAGGGCAGCCAGTCGCTGGCAGCCACGCTCCCTTGGTGTGCCCGGCTGGTCCAGTGGTGGAGGGGGGCGGCAGAGCTGCACTGGACCCAAGGTGGTCCCTGCTTACTTGGCCTCCCGCGTGCCAGGCGTGGGTCTCCGCTTTTCTTACCGCGGGGGTCCCTTGATGTGGCAGACCCCTTGCTGCCAAGGCAACAGAGCCCTGCTCCTGGGGTGGGGGTGCTGCCCTCAGCTCTCCGTGGGCCCGCGGTTCCGTCCTTGGACACGGGCGCCGTGTGCTCCCCAGATGACCGTGCGGCACAAGCCCAGTGCCGGGGGGCGGAGGCAGCTGGTGCAGGGGAGATGGCGTGGGGGGCTCAGTGGGCTGCCGAGGTGTGTGTGTGAGGTTGCCGCCTGCCCCACACAGGGGAAGGCTGCTTATTCCTGGCTGCCTGGCATTTGGAGCCCTCGCAGCGCGTCTGCAGCTGCCTCTCTCTCCCTTTCCTCCTGGCAGCTGATTTCCTCTGTTGCCGGTTCTCTGATGTTCCTCTCCCCCATCCCTGCCTGGCCTATTTTTGGCGCTCAGCAGTAATAGCTCCAGTTGGCCCCTCCCTTCCCAAGGCAAGAGCTGAGGAAGAGTGTTGTCGGAAGGGCCAGGAAGCCAAAGAGGGCCCCCCCCCAGGGTGGCCGTGGCCGGCTGGGGGTGATGCCCTGCCCGAGTCCTCGCAGGCAGATCTCCCGTGAGAGAGAAGGGTGGGGTTTGCTTCAAGTAGCCCTGAATTCCACGGCTGTCAGGTCAGCGCAGGCAGGGTGCCGGGGGGGGGGGCTGCAGCTGGGCTCCCACGCTCTGCCTGAGCCCCCCGCAAAGTGGGGGGGCACTTTGTGGGGCAGCGCTGAGCCCATGATGGGTCCTGTATCCTCTTGGCTTGGGCTTCCTCCGTGCCTCCAGCGTGAAGGAGGTTGGACTTGAGCCAGTGTGGTGTCGTGGTTAAGTGCGCAGAGGAGTCTACTCTGGGAGGACCGGGCTTGATTCCCCACTCCTCCACTCGCAGCTGCTGGATGACCTTGGGCGAGCTGTAGTTCTGTCAAGAGCTGTCCTTGGAAAAGAACAGTTTGTGTCAAGAGCTCTCTCAGCCCCACCCGCCTCCCAGGGTGTCTGTCTGTTGTGGGGGAGGGGAAGGGAAAGGAGTTTGTAAGCCGCTCTGAGACTCCTCTGGGTAGTGAAGGGCCAGGGGTATAAATCCAGTCTCCTCCTCCTCCTCCTCCATCGTTTCCAGGCCAGCTGGGCCCCCACGGGTCAGCAGTGGTGCGACACCTTGCCTGCCAGGTAGAGGTCTGCCAGGTGATCAGAGGAACAGAGGACGTGTGTGCGTAAGCGAGCTTGTCTGTGGGCGCATGCGTGCAGGGAACAGCGGAGGTGGCGACGGAATGGTAGTTGGGCTCCGTCTGGCCCACGTGATGAGGGACCATGGAGAGAAGTCCCCGTAAAACTTCTGCCCCCCACCCCCACTCCGGGCTCAGGCAGTCAGCGCCCAAGGAAGCAAGGGAGGTCCAGTCCTAACCAGAAGCCCTGCTCGGGGGGGGGGAGTCATCTTGGTTGAGGGGAACCCATTTTCCCCGGGAGGGACCCCTCACTGCTCCCTGACCCCCCCTCCCCTACAGCAGGCTTCCGAGCTTCCCCCTGCGGGGTACCTCCTGAATCCCCCCCCCCCCCCCCATCCCCCCCAAGACCGGTGCTGCTGCTTGGGGAACGTTGGCTACAGCGAAGTCTGCCGGTAGGGGACGGAGGCTCTTGCTTCTTGCTCACGACCAATGCAAGCTCTAGTCTACCGTCATCACCCCCCCCCCACACGATACAGAACCGTGGCTGAAGGCTAACAAAGCAACGGAAACAGGGGAGATGGCTAAGCTCACAGGGAACCTGCTCCTCCTCAGTATCCGGACACACACACCCACACACACACACACCCCCGTTGGCAGTGTACAGAGGATGGGGCGGGCCTTGGCATGGTCACTCTCCCTCCCCCCCCCCCCCCCCCCCCAGACATCCATGTGTATAAAAAGGTGTCAGCCAATCTGGATCTTGGGCCCTGGCAGCCCTAACCCATGGAGAGAGGCTGGGGTCAGGTCTCCCGGTTTAGACCCTCTCCACGACACACGTAAGCCGTGGTAGTTGATTGAGAGAGGGCTTATAGTTGGAAACTTGCTCCGTGTCAGAGCTGAGAAAGCCCACGAAAAATCCCCAGTTGTAGGTGAGGCGATTGACACCCCACATCTCATGCTCACGGTCCTCATCCAGCCCCTAGGTCACTATGGCAACCCTGACAGATAGAGGGTGCCTTATCTCCATCCTAGCATGGCGGGAAGAGTCTCCGAGGTCAGCTCCCAGGGGAACGGGGGTTGGGGCACAGCTTAAAGAGATGGTTATGGCTGCTACAAGCATTCACTCTCCCACACCCCCATGCGCTCCCCTCGGGAATCCCCCCCCCCTATATCATGGCAAGCAGTGAAGTGGATGATCAAGAAGCAAAACTGAAGAGCTTGACAGTCAAAGGGATCCCATGTTTCCATGCCTGGCTGCGGACACCATGCCTATCCAGGCAAGCAGAGAGTTCCCAACCCGGCATCACAGACCCTGGTCATGCTCCATAAATACCAGCTCCTCCTGCTCTCGCCCGTGGCCGTCCCCACCTTGAGTACAGAGGTCACGGTGGACTTTGAAACCCCACAGCAAGCCATCCTGCAGGTCGGAACCGTGAGCACAGCAGCACAACAGGTTGGTCTGGGGCTGCCCTCAGAGCCCTCGATGCGGCCGCGTTGCTACAGACGGACACGGCTGGGCTACGGGAGGCTTCCTGGGGCCCCACAGCATTGGGCCACATGGCGTGTTGAAGGAAGGGTGGTGGTAATGCCAGGGGAAAGGGGGCCTTTGGCGTTTTGGTGCCAGTCTGTGAGATAAAATTCGAGTCCAGTCAGGCACCTTCAAGACCAACAAAGTTTTAGTCAAGGCATGAGCTTTCGTGGGCACGCACACTTCTTTAGATACATTGAAGTGGAAGTTACCAGTCCATACATACAGGTAGAGAGTGAGCAGCAAATTAGTATACAATGTAATGAAGGTGTTTTAACAGATGCAAAGACCAAACAGGTATAACAAGCTAAGTTTATATGGTCACCATTTGTTTGGATTTAATTCTGGGTGAAAACATAGTGAAACAAATAAATACAGCAAAAATTGGAGATTGATGTGTAAATGTTTCCTTCTTAATTGTGGAATGCTGGGAGTAATTAACTGAGACCTTGTTGTTATGCTCTGTTACTTCTGTTAGATGTTCAAGTACTCGTGCAGGGTCTGATGCTTGGGGACAGAGTATAAAATCCAAGTAAATACTAGCTGCATGCAAATCACTGCTCACCCCTCGTTCTTTGCAGTCTAAGCAAGGAACATTTGCAACAGCCCGGCTGCATTTGTAGAGATGTAAAATTTCTGGAAATTTTGAAGCTCGGAAAAAAACCCATTTCCCCCCCCATTTTTTTTCGGGAAAAAATGGAAATTTTCGGAAAAATTGAAAAAATGCTACATTTGCATTTCTTTTGTCTTTTCTAGATTGAAAGTCATTCTGTTACTTTAGGAACATAAAATATGACTATGGACATTTTTACTTGGCATGAAATTATCACAACTAGCATATTAAAAATATAGTATATCCAAACAATTATTACAAACTGAATACCCACCCACATGCAAAAACAAAACTGAAACCTTTTTATTTTTTTCTGATAATCGCACCTCCTAAAGGAAGAAATGCATCTTGTTCTTGCATTGGAGAGTTCAGTTTGTAACCTAGGACTTGGCTTGTCCTCAGTGCACAGAAATTATATCATAATCAATTTTTTTCTTTTCTTTTTTCATTTTTTCCAATTTTTCAGAAAAAAACAAAAAAGGCTTCAAGGAAAAAATGGGAAAAAAACGTTTTTTTCCTGAATTTTTCCGGTTTTTTTCCGGGCCTTCACATCTCTATGCATTTGACACTAGTGGTGAGTCTTCTGGAACAGATCGTGGAGGATCAGAGTTTTAAACCTATCCTCTCCCTTCACGTTGGTCCCTGGGAGGCTGGGAAAACCCCATGGCCGTCTCAAGTCCATGCTTGGCATTAGGGGTGTGTATTCAGCTGCATCCGAGCAAAAAACAACCACCACCAGGAAATACCTCATCGGCATTTATCAGCTATTCTTTCAGCTGGATATAAAGGTGTGTGTGTGTGTGTGTGGCTATTGAGCATGGCCAATCCTGGATAATCCTGAAAAAAAATGTTATTATCAGGGAAAACAGGATAGCAGCAGTTAAATGGAGTTTAAAGGGAGCACACTCCCTTTAAACACTGTTCCGGGTGAAGCTGTAGCTTCACGAATGTATTTAAAGGGACCACGGCACCTTTAAATGCCTATGGGGACTGTTATAGTCAGTGATCCCCATAGGCTATAATGGGGAATCTATCCAAGAGTTTGGGGACTGTTTTTTTGTTTTTTGTTTTGTTTTAGGTAGAGGCACCACATTTTCAATGTAGCTTCTGGTGCCCCTACTCAGAAGACCCCCCCCCAAGTTTCAGTAAAACCTGGTCCGTGGGTTCCAGTTCTGTGGGCCCTCAAATAAGGTGCCCCCATCCCCCATTATTTCCCGTTGAGGGGAAAAACAGCAAAAAAGCAGGGACCGAGATGTCAAACCAGAGAAGGTGGGGGCAGTTTTGCTGAGCCAGTGCCACTGTGGCAATGATAGCTCAACAAATCCAAGTTGGGGGGTGGGGGTTGCAAGCCTAGCACTGCCAGAGCATGTACAGTGTGCCGAGCAGAACCCATGCCACTGTGGCAATACCAGCTCAACAAATTCCAAGCCCAGCATAGCCAGTGCATGTACAGAGTGTTGAGCAGTACCAGTACTCAGCAAAACCCGATGCCTTCCCTTAAATGCTTTCTTTTTCCCCCCTCCGTTGAAAACAGTGGAGGATGGGTGCACTTTTTTGGGTGCTCTGTACACGTACTGATTCTGCTGGGCACTCTGTACATGTGCTGTGTGTGTTGGGCTTGCAGTCCTCCCCTTGCTTGGATTTTTTGAGCTGGCATTGCCACAGTGGCACTGGTTCTGCAAGGCTTGGGAAACATCCCCTCCACCTTCAGTTTCTACTGAAAAGACTCTCTGGTTTGACTTCGGTCCTTTTTTTTTTTTTGCTGTTTTTTCTCCTCCATTGGAAACAATGTAGGATGGGGACACCTTCTTTAGGGCCCCTAGACTTGGACTCCCTGGTACAATATTTTTGTAACTGGGGGGGGGGAGGGCCTTTTGAGGAGAGTCACCAGAAGCTATGCTGAAATTTTGGTGCCTCTATTTCAAAAAAGAGCCCCTCAGAGCAATGCTCCCTCTAAGCTGTGGAGTCTTGTGAGCAGAAATTCTACTTTGTGAGCCACTGGCATTAAAGCTGTGAGCGAGCGATTTGGCCGCTGCATAAATTAGATTGCTCTGGAGCCATCCTTACTGAGCGAAGACAAAAATCTGTGAGCTGGAGGCTAAAAAACTGTGAGCTAGCTCACACTAACTCAGCTTAGAGGGAACACTGCCTTGGAGCCCTGGATACTCCCATATAGATTCCCTACCTGGTCCCCGAGGCTATAATGGAGCAACTCCCCCCCCCCCCGCGTTTTACACACCAAAACACCAGAATCCAGATACCATACTGGTATAGGAATTAGGTGGGTTTTTTTTTTGGGAGGGGGGGTCCGGAATTTTGGGGGGTCCAGTATAACCAAATCTGAAAAATCCTGATTTTTTTTTTTGGGGGGGGAGGATGCATATCCCTACTCTGCAATGCTGCCCCTCCCGCTTGCTCCCCAGTGGCATGAGAAACAAACCAGGTAGCCCCAGCTACCGCCAATAACTCGGAACATCTCTGCTAAATGGAGCCAATCGAGTTCTCTGTGTCACGAATTCCCAGTCCTGGGAATTCCTGGGATGGTCTGGCAGAGCACAAAAATTACAAAACCCTGGGTTGTGCGTCCACACGCGTCCCAGTCTGGTAGTCTGCCACCAGCCCCCTGAACGACGCACGTGGTCAGAAGCCAAGGGGCAAGCTTCTAACCTTAATGGGGATTAATTAAGAAAGTCAACCCCGCAAGGCTACTTGCAGAATGAGTTTCCACTATAATTAACTTGGTAGGTTGACTCTTTAGGTCTCAGGTACTGAAATTAGATTGAAGCACTTGAAGCACAGAACACCCAAGTATAAGCAAAAGACCTTTATTAAAGAGTGCAGGAATATTCCAAAGGAACATAGCAAAGAGGAATAAAACAAGCAAGCTACATTTTAAGGTTCTAGCTACACAGTAAGACATTGTTTTAAAGTCGCCAGATATTACCCTTCTTGGTTGAAGCCAGCCGGCAGGAGTCATCCAGGCCTCTCTGTCCAGGGAGCATTCCGAGGTTAGCACTCATACCTCATGTCAGCTGTGAGCAGCTACAGCTACAAGCAGTACACACAGACCGGAGGACCTATTTGTTTTAAGGCCTCAGGTTTGAGAAAGCAGGGGGCCCTTCTGCTCAGTCAAGGATCAGACCAGTGAATTTATTTTGACATGAACGTGATACAACAACTGGCTCAGGGGGGAGCCACTTTACGACAGGATGGAGGGCTTATCTGAAATCTAGCCCATCCCTTGTGTGGTGGAAATCAGAACACCAATGAAGGGTGGGTTGGTGCCAAGTCCTGGCCTGGTAAACAAATGGTTTGTCTTTATGCCTGAATTGCTATTCAAAGGTTAAAAGGGCGATTGCCAGCTCTTCCATATCAACAATCTGTTATTTTCCATTTGGTCACTTCAAGCCACTTACAGGCCTAGAGTTTAATATAAGGCCTTCCTATGGTTAATGAAAGGGAAGAAATTGACTGAAGGTCTGATTTCTTGACACACTGTACCTTCATTGCCATTCAGAGGCTCTGCTTAGTTGTTGCTTTTCTGGCTTTATTCTTTCTTGCGAGTGCAGAGGCGATCCATCACAACCAATGCTCCCTCTAAGCTGTGGAGTCTTGCGAGCAAAATTCTACTTTGTGAGCTATTGGCATTAAAGTTGTGAGCGAGCCATTTGGCTACTGCATAAATTAGTTTATCTGGAGCCATCCTTCCTGAGCTAAGACAAAAATGTGTGAGCTGGAGGCTAAAAAACTGACCTAGCTCACATTAACTCAGCTTAGAGGGAACACTGATCACAACTGCAAAATTTCAAGCTACTGTGCTCCAGAGACAGCAAGTTTACCCTTGGCCCATCCCCTTTACCACACTTCAGATAGCAAGACTAAATAGATATGGTGTGTTTCTAGTGATCCAGCTTGGAACTTTCAAAATATAAGGAACTTAAGTCAATGAATAAAAAGAATACACATGATCTGTACTAGCATTCAGGCTGAGCATGGGCACAAAGAAAAGGTGAAACCACACAGCCCTCTCTTCTTAAACTTGGAGCTTATGCTTGGACAGGGTAGCTTTATTTGAAGTTGTAGTGGTTTAAAGTTCAACATTACCATTCACTGGGGTAAGTTCTCTCCCCATTGCCACTGGCCATGTGGACAAAACAGAGTCCCTCGGTAAAGCTTAGTCCTTTGTGGGTTGTGCTGGGGTTTGTGAGGCGGGCGGGGCTGCTGAGAGAGCTCTGACAGAAACTGGTCTTTTTCAAGGACAGCTCTCGTCAGAACTACTGCTTGCCCAAGGTCATCCAGCCAGGTGCAAGTGGAGGAGGAGTGGGGAATCAAACCCGGTTCTCCCAGATTAGAGGCCGCGCGCTTAGCCACTTAACACCAAACTGGCTCCAAGAGCGGGGCCCGCCAGCTGACACAGGCCTGTTTCACCACAGAGCTGTCCTCTCAAGAGCAGTTTCTGTCAAGAGCTCTCTCGGTCCCACCTGCCTCACAAGGGTGTCTGTTGTGGGGAGGGGAAGGAAAGGAGTTTGTCAGCCACTCTGGGACTCCGAGTGAAGGGCAAGGGGAATAAATCCAACTATTCCTCCTCCTCCTCAGTCTTCCCTGGTCTGAGCGTCCCTTTACGGTCCTCAGTGAGGTTTTGGCTTGATGCTGTGCGTGGGTTACCTGCTGCAAACGGAGGTGCAGGCTGAACTGCTGCCGGCCCTCTGCCTGGCTCTGACTGTCCCTTGGTGCTGTTTCAGCACCCACCCCCGCCCCGCCCTGCCACCCGTCCTCTGGTTTGGCCCAGCCAGCCCCGTGCAGGGTCCCCCTTGACGCCCTTCCTGCCCCCTCGCTGTCCTTCCAACAGGCTTCTCTCTCTTTCTTTGCAGCAACATCGCGGAAGCCCTGGTCAGCAAGGGCTTGGCCACCGTCATTCGCTACCGCCAGGACGACGACCAGCGTTCCTCCCACTACGACGAGCTGCTGGCGGCCGAGGCACGGTGAGGAGGCGGGGCAGAGGGGGGCACGGAGGGTGTGTGTGGGGTGTGTGGCAGGGAGGCCGGGGGGGGTGTCCGAGTTCCCAGCCGTTCCAGTGGGGGGGGGACTCTTAGGACCCAGGCAGAAGACTCTGGGCCGCTTGCCATGGGACTGGCAGCTGTTCTCGCGGTCAGGAGAACTCGTGGGCACTCCGTGAAATGGCTGAGCGGTCGGGCTAGAACGGACAAAAGTAAGGGTTCATCACCCAAAGGGTGATGAACATGTGGAATTCCCTGCCACAGGAGGTGGTCGCAGTGGCTACAAGTATGGACGGATTCAACAGGGGATTGGCTAAGCATATGGAGCAGAGGTCCATGAGTGGCCCCTATTAGCCACAAGGGATAGATAGGAACTCTCGGTCTGGGGCAAGGGATGCTCTGTCTTCTTGGTGCTGGGGGGGGGGACATCAGTGGGAGGGGCTCCTAATGTCCTCTGTCCCCACTGCTGGACCTCCTGAGGGCACCTGGTGTTTCTGGCCACTGTGTGACACAGAAGAGTGTCGGACTGGAGGGGCCACTGGCCTGATCCAGCATTTGGCTTCTCTCTTATGCTCTTATGAGAAGGGGCTGCTGCTGCTGCTGCTGCTGCTTTGAGAAGAAGCATTGCTCCTGCGGTGAGATGAGAAAGATGGAGGGCAGGCGGTGGTTTGAACCAGGCCTGGAGGTATGGGAATTGCCAGAGGGAACGTTTGTCTTGTGACCTTTCCCCCTGGCCTGCGATGGTGGGGCCTGCGGGGGGCCTGCCGCTACCAGGGCAGCTGAGAGGGCTCCTTTGCCTGGACTTCTGCAGCACGACAGCCCTGCCCCCCCTTCTTGGTGGAAGGGTGCCCAGGCTGGGGGTGGTGAAAGAAGCCAGGAAGCCGCGGAGTGACCCGCCTCAGTAGGGCCCCGTGACGGGGCCTGACCCACGGCCTTCCCTGGGCTGGGGCTGTCGCCTGCAGGTCTCCCGTTCTGCAAGGATGCAGGGGGTGGGGGGGCGTGTTGAAGGGCAGAGAGAGGGCACGGAAGGACTCCTGAGAGCCCCAGGAAGGGTGCCAGGCCGAGGCAGGCGAGCCGGTGCCCTTTCCCTGCTCTTGGCATGCGGAGGTGCGCTTTCGGATGCAGGCTCCCGTGCAGCTGCAGCCAGCACTGCCCTGCCCTTGCCTCCCAAGCGGGCCCGGCAGCGGCTGGGCCCCTTCCCCCTGGGCTCTCCTGCTCCTGGGCTGGGACGGCTGGCTCCTTTCCCCTCCCTCCCGGCCTCCCCAGGCAGGCGGGCGTGATGCTGAGGCAGCCGTCCTTCTCATCAGCTGCTTCCCTGGCCACAGACGGGTCCTGAGGCGCCACTCCACGGAGCCTGGCCACAGGTGATTTGGCAGGCCGGCCGGCCCGCAGGCTCTCTGCACAGCGTGTTCCTCTGTTCTGACTGCTGCACAAAGCCACGACAGGAGGAGCCCGGGCGCTTCCCTTGGAGTCTTTTGTGAGGCTGGACTCGGCTGGACAAAGGGCAGCCCCCAGGCCGGGCAGAAGCAGCCCTTAAAGAGCCCTGGGTGTGTGTGTGTGTGTGGGGGGGGAGAGCAGATGAAAGGCTGGCCGGGCTTTGGGGGGACTCTGAGGGCAGCCAGAAC
>NW_015160237.1:107317-108241 GCF_001447785.1 Gekko japonicus
CCCCCCGCCGCCTGGGCCCGGCTGGCTCATCTGCTTATGGAAATGTCTCCCTGTCAATGCCTCAGAGCTGCCGCCTGCCGCCGCCTGGGAAAGTGGGGCATAAATCCTTGAGACAAACGGGTGCTGGCATTTCTCTTGGCTCTCTGACTGCCCTCCCTTCCCCGCCCCCCACCCGCCCGTGAGGAGAAGCCCCAGGGGGCTTCGGGATGGGGCGGGGAGCAGCAGGGGTGCTCTGCCTCCCAGGTGTGTGGGGCTGGGGCATGGCTGCACTCCGTGGCCTGGACTGGGTGAGGGGGAAGGCCCCGCTGCTGCTGCCCGTGAGCCTGGCCTGATGAGGGCCGTCCCCCCTCCCCTCTCCGGCATCCTGGAAACAGCAGATCTGGCTTCACGAAGCCACTGGGGGGGGCGGGGGGGGGGCCTTCCAGAGGCCATTCTAAGAGCATCTCGGAAAATCAAGGGGGGGCAGGAACGGTCGGTATTTGGGGGGGGGGAAGGGGTCAGGCCCAGTGTGCACCGCCCTCCTCGCCACACACACACACGCACACACGTGTCCTCCTGTCGGGCCAGCAGAAGCCGGGAGAAAACCTGCGTGTCTCTGATAAGACGCCCTCCCCTTCCCTTCTGGACAGCTTCTGCTTTCAGGCGAGACCCATCGAGAGCCAGGAGGACTCCTCAGAACACTCCTGAGCAGCCCCTGCAAGGGCTCCCCTGTGACATAAGAACAGAAGAGAGAAGCCAAATGCTGGATCAGGCCAGTGGCCCCTCCAGTCCAACACTCTGTCTGTCCCACAGTGGCCAGAAACACCAGGGGGCCACCAGGAGGTCCACCAGTGGGGCCAGGACACTGGAAGCCCCCTCCCACTGTTGCCCCCCCCCCCAGCACCCAGAATACAGAGCATCCCTTGCCCCAGACATAAGAGAACA
>NW_015160237.1:108349-113671 GCF_001447785.1 Gekko japonicus
CCAATGCTGGATCAGGCCAGTGGTCCCTCCAGTCCAACACTCTGTTATCACACAGTGGCCAAAAACACCAGGTGCCATCAGGAGGTCCAGCAGTGGGGCCAGGACACTAGGAGCCCTCCAGCCTGTCCAGCGGCTCCCTCTGCCTGCTTCCCTCCTGCTGGGGTGGGGGGGGAGAAGCCCCCCCTTGAGGAGCGCTTGCAGCATCGCCCCATGGCCGGGGAGAATCATCGGCCACCTCCCTTCTGCAGGAAGCAGAGCTCCCCTTCCCCCTCCGCACCTCTCAGGCCGCTGCCAAAGCCGCTTCGGGCTCCCTGCATCTCTCTCTCAGGAGTCCCCGTGGTGGGAGCTCTGAGCACAGGGATGGGCGGAGCGCCGTGTCCAGTGGCAGGACACCACCGTGCGTGCCAGTCGCTGTGGGGCGGGGCTGCTGCCGCCACCTCCCTCCCCTGCTCTGGGGTTCCTGTAGGCAAGGAGACCCTGGTCTGAGCCACCTGCATGGCCCTTGGCCTCTTCCCCGCTCTTGCTCTGTGTGCCTGGGGGGGGTTACTGGTGTTGGGGGGGGGGGCTCTCTCTCTTCACAGCAAGCGACTGCTTGTTGGGGACGGAGACAGCAGCAAAGAGCAGAAGAGCAGCGTCCATATCCTGAGTCTGCTTCCCATCCACTTTATGGGCTGCCCTCAAGTGCTCATCTTGTGGGAAATGGAGAGAAAACTCCCCCTCTGTCCACTGGCCTCAACTCATGCGTAACTTTATACACTTCTCTTCCGTCCTCCCCTCGTGACCGCCTTCCTAAAGGGAGAGTCCGGCCTTTCCTCACAGGGGAGGTCCCCCGTTGTTGTCTCGGTGGCCGTCTTCTGCTCTGCTGCTGCCTCTCCCCTGGCTGGGGGGGGGGGGCAGAGTGTCTGGGTCTGTCCGGGGTACCGGCTGACTCCTCCAGATGTGAAATGCCATCCCTCCCACAATGCAGCTCCATTCAGGCGACATCTCATTTAAGAGCAAAACCTGGAAGGAAGTGATTTCCATTAGAATGGAAACAGTGGCGGTATATTTTGCATTTAAATGTTTCATGGGATTACGCACTGGAAGGAAACGTTTATTACTTTTGATTCTCGCTGTCCTGTTGACTCTTCTTTTTGTGCAGAGAACAAAGCCGGCTCATGGCGAGTCCTGTGTCTGGGTTGGGACCCCCAGGCCGGGCGGGCGCCCACCCTGGCATTCCTTGGTGTTAACAAGTCCCCCCCACCCCCGCCCCAGGGCCGGGGCTGCCCCCTTGGGAGGGGGCCGGGCAAAACACGTGGGCCTCCCCTCCCTCTGACCTTCTCCCCGTTTCCCAACAGGGCTATAAAGAACGGCAAAGGGCTGCACAGCAAGAAGGAGGTCCCGATCCACCGGGTGGCCGACATCTCTGGGGTAAGCAGAGCTTCATTCTAAGCTGCACCGGACTCGTGCCTGGCTGAGGCCCAGTGGGGGCCGGGGGGGGGGGGTCTTGCTGCATTTGTGATCCGGAGTGTTCCGAAAGGGGGAAATGTGCTCTGACGCTCCGGAAAAGGCCCAGTCACCTTCCAGGTGACTTCCCCCCAATCTTGTGAGCCTTGGGAAAGTAGCCTTGCCTGTGGCAGGGAAACACCACCACCCCCGCCCCCGTCTTCCATGGGAGGGGGAGGACAGGCCTGGCTGCCTCCGGTCCCAAGAAGCCCCTCTTCTCCCACCCGGCTCCGTGATCCTTCCTCAAGGAGGATAGGCTCTTACCCACTAGAAATTGGCAGGGAGTAGCTAGTTCAGGATCTCCTCCTAAAATGAAGAGACACGTGACTGGACACAGACATCTTGGGAATCTTGCCAGGTGTCGCAGTTTGGGTCCAGGCAGGTTTCTACCAACCTCCTCTCTCGCCTTGGGACGCAGGGGGGCAAATCAGATTCCTCCGTGGGCTCAGAGAAACCCCCAGACAGGGCCGTATTCTTTACAGAAGGCAGACTTTAACTCTGCTTGCTTCTGAAGTCGCTGGTCCCAAGAAGGAAGCGCGTGGGTTAGAGTGACCCAGAGACAACAGGAGGGGCAAGGATTGCATCTTGGAGGCCTCACACACACCCCCCCCAGCATCAGAGGAAGGTCCTGGGCTCCCGGACGCCTGGCTGGTGTGACATTTTGCCCTTTTGTCTGACCCATCCCCTCCCTTCAGGCAGACAGGACGCGAGCAAGAAAAAGCTTGGTCTGTAGCCCTTTGCCTACCTGGGGAGAATGTCGTGGCCATCGGTGGCTGGCCATTAGCCAGGTGCAAAGGACTCCTCCAAAGCTGTCACTGTTAACCTCTGCGGGGTGAGGGATCGTTTCGCCGTCACACATGTTTTGCCTTGAACGGTCTCTCCGACAAGGAGTATCGATTCCTGGTGTAGAGCTGTCAAGGGTCTGTGTGTGAGAGGAACCCTTCGGGCTCCAGTCTCCCTCCCCGCCAGCTGCGGTCCAAGGCCGAGGGCCGGATAGGGGCCCAAGGCGCAGAAGTTCCTTCATCGGTGGTCCTCCTCTCCCCTCCCGTCACCCCCGCCCCTTTGCTCTCTGAATGACACGCCAGCCTGGTTTGGAGTCTGGCGCGGGTTTGCCACCTCCCGCCAAGCGCCTGGAACGGTGGGGCGGTGCCCGAGTGGCACAGAGCGCCCCTGCTTGGCGTGCAGAAGGCCCTCGGCTCCAGCCCTGGCAGCAGCTCCAGCTCGCAGGAGAGGGGGCAGAGACCATCCTTCAGCCGGGACCCCCAGGAAGGGTCTGCTTCAGTTTAAGGCACCTCTTGGGGGCTCACTTTTGTGCCTCTTGGGTGCCAAGTGTGATAAGACAGCAAAAGGTTTATTCAGCTCCTCCCCCCATTCATGGCAGCTGTCATCAGAGTGTGCACGCGTGCGTGTGTTTTAACTTGGCATGCTGCTCCAGGTAAGGTGGACAAGAATGCCTGCGGAGAGCCAGGAGAGCCAGCCAGCCAGCACTCTGCTTGGGGAATCTGTCTGGAGCTCCATAATTGGCATTTGCAGAAGAACCCGCAAGCTGCTGGTTGTCTGCTTTTGCAGGAGGGCTGCTTGGGGTGGGTCGGCCACCCCCCCGGTCCCGTTGCCACCTCTGCTCCTCCCCACGTGCCTCTCTTGCCTCCAGTTTGATGCCTGATATGCGGGGTTTCCAGTGGTGGATCCCTGTTGGAGACCATGCTCCTCTTCTTCCGTGCCCCCACCACCGTGTTCATGGGCCATTTCACAGAATCATAGAACCATAGAGTTGGAAGGGGTCTCCAGGGCCATCTAGTCCAGCCCCCCTGCACATTTTGCAGGAAATTCACAAATACCTCCCCCCCACACTCCCCCTCCACACCCGCAGTGATCGCTGTTCCATGCCTATAAGATTACAAAAACCCTCCAGGATCTCCAGCCAAATTGGCCTGGGGGGAAAATGCTTCCTGACCCCAAAGCGGTGATGGGCATTTCCCTGGGCGTGTAAGAAAGGGCCAGGAGAACTGAGCACTGAGGCAACCCTCCCTGCCCTCCCTCTCGTGATCTGCCCAGGTTCATGGAATCATTGCTGCTGTCAGATGGCCACCTAGCCTCTTCTTAAGAACCTCCAAAGCGAGAGAGCCCACCGCCTCCCGAGGGAGCCTGTTCCATTGTTGCTTGCCATGGTGTTGTACATGCCCAGTTGAGACCAGGGGCTGGAGGCCAGATGATGCTGGTCTTGGAGCACCTCCATGCAAGAGAACCCCAGCGTCCCTCGGAGTCTTACCTCCTCCCTGGCATTTGGCTTCCTAGGTGGAGGGTCTCTATAAAAAAGGAAGGTCCATTCAACCACGGGAGCCCCCCCCCCCGGCTTGTCACCCCAGAACGCCTGCCTCCCCTCCCACCCCCCTCCAGGCTGCTTCTGTAGCGCAAGGCCGGAATGGGCCATTGGCAGTTTGGTCTGCATTTTTCCTCATTTGCGTGGCAGGCCAATGACCGTTGCCAGGGCCCTGCTCTGCCGCTGGAGAAGCTGCACACCACCCCCTTCCGCAGGGAGTCTTCCGTCTCGTCTCCCACGTCTCCCTGATTGCATTTCTGGGGCTCGGCTTGGGCGAGGGGCGGGGAGGGGAGGGGCGGGTGCCGCTGCTCCAGTGAAGCCCCTCTCTGACCCTGCTCAGTTGATCTGATTCCAGACTGGTGCCTGGAGGCATCTGATTAAGTGTGCTGCTGCTTTGGCACCTGACACCTGGTCGGAGGGGCCGCCACGGAGACTGGAGAAGCCCCCCCCTCACACACACACCCTCAGGGCTTGGAAGGAGAGCGCTGGCTTTGCTCCCTGGCGCGGGGGGGGGGACACACGCAGGGCTGCCTCCAACTATCCCCCTGCTTTTGTGACCGTCGTGGGAGGGGGGGCTGCCTGTCTTGTGTCTCCCTCTTCCCTCCAAGGCGTGTAGTCCTGCTCTGGAGTAATTTACTGCGTAATTTAAGGCATGTAAGACAAATCTGCATTTGGGCGCTTCGCGCTTTAAGCGCCGTGCGTTCCATCATGGATTTGCGAGAGCCTCAATCAGAGCGAGAGGAAGCGCGTCCGCGCACTCCTGCCCTTCCCCAAAGTCCTTGCATAATTTTGCATAATTGGCATCTCCGTATAAAAGTAGAGTTATGATTCTATTTTTCTCCATTCTATTTATGCATGATTTCCTTTCCACTTGAAGATAATTAACACTGGGGAGGCTCGGAGCAATAACGCTGCCTCTGCTCCTCCTCAGCGTTGGGGGCGCCTCCTCCTCTGGGAAGCAGCTCCGCCCCCGCCCTCCTCCACGCGGGGCCTGCCGGACAAAGGGTTGGTGCAGCCCGGAGGCGAGCAGGAAACCTCTCTGGGGCAGCCCCCGTCCCCTGACACAGTCCGAGGCCCCCTGCAAGAGCCGGGTCTCCGGAGTCAGGCCTGAGGGATCCCGCGCACGAAGCTGCCTACTGCAGAGTCAGGCACGTTGGCATCCTTGGCAGGTCTCTTGCCTCCACTGACCGGAGGTCGCTCTCCAGGGCCTCAGGAGGAGGAGGAGGAGGAGGAGGAAGGTCTTGAGCATCACCTACAGCCGGATCCTTTTCTCTGGAGAGGCTGGGGTGGAACCCAGGACTGGGTTTTCATTGGTTATCCGGAATAACAGCAGACCTTGCTTCTGGGTTCAAGTCACACGCAACAAGCAGTAAAGTGGTTCCCAGCCTTTCTGCCATGGTGACCCGCTGTACACTGCATTGGTCAGCGACGAGAACGATCGGGGGCCTGGAGACCCAGAAGCCCTATGAGGAGAGGCTGAGGGACTTCTTGGGAAGGTTCATTCTGGAGACCGGGGG
>NW_015160237.1:113758-117802 GCF_001447785.1 Gekko japonicus
TCACTCAGAGGAGGGCAGGGAGCTGTTCCTGCTGGCAGCAGAGGAGAGGACTCGCAAGAACGGGCTTAAATTGAGGGCGGGAAGGGACCGGCTGGATTTTAGGGTAAACTTTTTTACCGTCAGACTTGTGCCGCAGTGGAGTCAGCTGCCTGGGGAGGGGGTGAGCTCCCCCTTCTCACTGGCAGACTTCAAGCAGAGACTGGACAAACCCTGGTCAGGGAGGCTCCAGGCTGAGGGTCCATCCAGTCCAGCGTCCTGTCTCACACAGGGGCCAACCAGTTCCTCTGGAGGGCCAACAACAGGGCAGAGAGGCCGAGGCCTTCATAAGAACATCAGAAGAGACTTGCTGGATCAGACCAGTGAGGGTCCCTCCAGTCCAGCCTCCCGTCTCACACAGGGGCCAGCCAGTTCCTCTAGAGGTCCAACAACAGGGCACAGAGGCTGAGGCCTTCCCCTGATGTTGCCTCCTGACTCTGGTATTCAGAGGTTGACTGCTTTTGCACATGGCAATTCTCTTTAGTCACCGTGGCTAGCAGCCACTGATGGGCGTCTCCTGCATAAATCTGTTTAACCTCCTTTGAAATCCATCCATGCTTGTTGCCATCGCTTTGCCTACTGGCAGGGAATTCCACAGTCTAATTACTCATTGACCGAAGAAGTATTTTTCTGTCCCAAACTTCTGCAGCAGCAGCTTAAAGACTGACAACATTTCTCTGAACATAAGATTCCTTGACTCACAGTTCCCTTCCTCAGATCTGTGGAGGGAAATCAAGACCGGGGAATTCTACCAGAGGGAAGGCTGGGAGGAGAGGTTGAGACAGAGAGGCCAGGCATGAGAGTTTGAGGTGTAATTTGTCTGTATACGTTGCTAGAGCAGGGCCCCGGTCACATGGGCTGGATAATCCACAGGGGAACGGAGGCTTTTAACTGCGGAGAAAAAAGAAGCGGGGTAGTGCGATCTCACATTCCCCCGCAGCTCCAGCCTCCGGCCGTCAGCAACCAACCAGACCAGTGAGGCAACACAGCAGAAACACAGCAGGACCGCGTTTGTGCGCATGCGCCCGACGCGGACGGCTGCTGGTTGCGACTGGCTACCAGCGCGTCTCCGATCAGACGCCCGTCCGCGCCGCACACTTACTGAAAGATAGTACTTAGAGGCAGGTAGTTTTTAAACTCCGGGTTTTCTGCGGGAAGCCACAGGTTGGCCACGGGTGCGCTCCACTTGCCAGATGTGGCGGTGTGATTGCACCCGAATAATCCGCCCCACCACCCGTGGCTCTCCCTCAACTACTTCCGCGTGTGAATGGGGCCCAGGATTAGCTGCTACAAACGGATAAGTGGTGTGTGGGGGGGGAGGTGAGGTCTACTCAGGGAGAAGCAGTCTGAGGTTTAAGGACAAATGAACTGACTTTGGTAAGCAGCTTATGGTGTGATAAGCAGGGGTCATTTCCTGCAGGAGCGCAGAGGAGCGGAGCTCTGGCAGTAAAGAGCCCGGGGGGCGGGCACATGCAACAAGCCCCGCCCCCTGCTCCCAGCAGCCCTCAGTCAGAGCAAGAAGCAGCCGGGTAGGTTGCAGAGCTCCCCCCCTGCCCCCCGGTCCAAAACAGTCCAGTGGCACCTTGAAGACCAAGGCTTATTCAGGTACAAGCTCTCCCTCCTCTGCAAGGACAGATCTGCACGTGTCTCTCTCCCTCTGCACATCCCCCCAGCTAACAATCCAAAACAGTCCAGTGGAGCCTGAGCAGTGAGTATTGCCTTCTGCCACACTTCCGGTGATGTAAGGGGGCATGGCATATGCAAATAAGTTATGGTAATGAGTTATGCTAATAAGCTCCTGCACCTCTTTTTCTACGAAATGACCCCTGGTGATAAGCATGAAGACCAGCCAACTAAACTTTCTAAGAAGTGGGCCCTCTAGAGCTGGTAGAGTCTGTGGTTAAGCCAGGATGGCGGGTCGTGTGAATTTCTTGATGGGTTCTAATTCGGCACTTTGATGTTGTAGATTCCCTTTGAAGTTTTTTTATTGGGGGGGGGGGGGGGGGGGGATTCCCAGTGAATTTCAAGTCTTTGGTAGTGTGTCCAGGGAGATGAAAATGCTCTCCCACCGGTTTCTGGATGTTGCCATTTCTTGTGTCTGATGGTGTGATAATTGATTGTCTCCCCCAGAGAGTGGCACATTGGTCCAATATAGATAAGCTGTTCGGAGGTGAGAGTCTGCCTGTAAGCAAGGAGAAGCCTGTGAAAGAGAAGCCTAGGGCAGAGAGAGGGAGGGACTCTCCGGGTCTGGGGCAAGGGACGCTCTGTCTTCTTGGTGCTTGGGGGGGAGGGGGCAACATTGGGAGGGGCTTCTGGTGTCCTTCTGGCCCCACTGCCGGACCTCCTGAGGGCACCTGGTATTTTTGGCCACTGTGTGACAGAGTTTTGGACTGGATGGGCCATTGGCCTGATCCAACATTGGCTGCTCTTGTGTTCTTATATGGAGCAGAGGTCCCTCAGTGGCTATTAGTCACAAGGTATAGATAGGAACTCTCGGTCTGGGGCAAGGGATGGTCTGTATTCTTGGTGCTTGGGGGGGGCACAGTGGGAGGGCTTCTGGAGTTCTGGCCCCACTGGTGCTTCCTGATGGCCCCTGGGTTTGGGCCACTATGTAACAGAGCCACTGTGTGAGGTCCATCAGTGGCTATTAGTCACAAGGTATTGTTAGGAACTCTCGGTCTGGGGCAAGGGATGCTCTATATTCTTGGTGCTTGGGGGGGCCACAGTGGGAGGGGCTTCTAGTGTCCTGGCCCCACTGCTGGACCTCCTGATGGCCCCTGGTGTTTTTGGCCACTGTGTGACACAGAGTGTTGGACTGGAGGGGCCACTGGCCTGATCCAGCATTGCCTTCTCTTATGTCCTCTTATGTTAAGCATCCTTATCCGACAGAGGCAGCCTGGGGGTCATTGAGGGTGAGGCTCTTGCCCATCAACGTCACTGGATGCCTTCGAGTTCTAGGGCCTTGGGGGAGGGACTGTGAGCTCTCCCCACCCTGTGCATCATTTTATAAACTTCCACCGTGTCCCCTCTTCGTTCTCTCTTTCTGTCGGCGGTTCCTCCTAGGGAAGGAGCTTCAACCCCCCTCGTCATCTTGGTTGCCCTCTTTCTTCTGCACCTATTCTTCCAGCTCTGCAGTGTCCAGAACTGCACGCAGCGCTCCAAATGAGGCCTCCCCACGGCTCTGTACAGGAGCATCACGACACTGGCCGTTTTGTTCTTAATCCCTATCCTAATAAATCTCCGGCCGGGAGCTTGCCTTTTTCGCGAGTCGACATTTTCCTCAAGCTGTCTGCTAAAGCGCCAAGATCTCTTCTCCGCCTCAGTCTCAGCCGGTTCAGACCGCATCAGTAGAAGCTTAAAGTCAGGATTCCCGCGCCCCCCCCCTCAGCCTTACACTGACCAACACCGGACTTGGTTTGCCATGTGGCTGCCCACCCACCCGGTTCAGAGTGGTCCCCCTCTAGCCCTTCACAGTCATCCAGATTAATTTGGTGTCACCTGCCAAACATGGCCGCCGAGCCACCCAGCCTGAATGCCGGATCATTTACGGAGAAATCAACCCGCCTCGGCCCCGGTACCCCAGCCCTCGTGGGACCCTGCTGCGTCCCTCCCTCCCTCCCTCCTGCCTGCCGCGGGAAGGGCCCATCCATCCCAACGGCAGCAGCAGTGGGTCACCCCAGCGCCCCAGAGGGCACCCGGGAACCAGGGCCCGAGAGTCGGCCTGGGCCTGGAGAGCTCTCATTGGGCTTATCGGCGCTGCGCCAGGGGAGTTCCAGGGCCGGCCCCTGTGACGGAATGGCTGCCAGGCCTCAAAATGGACGCCAGCCTGGTAGTTCCTGACGTGTGTGTGTGTGTGGGGGGGTGCTGCTCCATAGGGAGCCATGGATTGGCCACACCTCCCCTGCATCCCTGAGGGGAAAGAGCGGGAAAAGAGGGACACACCCTGGGGGCGGGGCCAGGGAGAGAGGGCTTTTTGGCTCCTGAGGGGGGGGGGGAAAGGAGGCAGTC
>NW_015160237.1:117878-122121 GCF_001447785.1 Gekko japonicus
CGGTGGCCAGTCCTGAGGAGGAGGAGGAGGGGGGGCGGGAGTTTCTCTCCCCAAGAAGAAGGGGGGGGGGAACGCAAATCCTGGCCTGAGGCCGCCATCCCCTCCTGAGGTAGAGAGGGTGACAGAGGACTTGCCTTTTTATCCTGTTTATTTTCTGTGCCCTGGTTGTGTTGAAGGGCCGGTGTTTACTTTCTGTGCCCAAAACGTATGTAGTTCAATAAACCTTCCTTTTCCGAGTTTAAAAAAAGCCTGGTGTGCCTTAAGCACAGGGTCCTCCCCGCTCTGCACGTTACCAGGGGGCAAAAGGGAGGCCGGGGGGGGACACCAACGGGCCTAGATCTGAGGTGTTGCCAACTCTCCAGGGGGCGCCCAAAGATCGAGGTGCCCACTTCCCAAGGTGGGGGGTTTAGCCAGAGGGGTCTCCCTGTCCCTCAAGGAAGGCGGTGACTCAATTCAGTGAGGGGTGTCAGCGTTTAACGGAGAGAAATAGTCCCACCGGGCAGGGTGGGAAGGCCAAAAGAGGGGCTTGCGAGCCACGGGACGGCACCTTGGCCTCCCAGGGCCGGGGGCGGGTCCCCATTTCACCACAGCCCCCAACAGGGAAGGCTGCGTCTCTGGGGTCCTGAGCTGGGCGGGGGCCACTCATCAACTTCCGTGGCCAGGCTGACTCGCCTGGGAGTCGGCTTTGAGGCGTTTGACGGAAGGCAGTGGGACTTCCCGTATCCGTATGCCTGGACCCCTTGGATGCCTTGTGGAATCATTTGATCAGAGCAGGGGTGGGTGGGGCGGCGGGGCACATTAGGAGAGAGGTTGCAGAAGGGGCAGCACAGGCGCTTTGGTAGAGCCCTCCCCCAGCAGCTGGTGGCTCTTCACCACTTGGCCTGCCCCGTGCTTGCATGCCAGGAAAAGAGGGAGGCTTGGGAGGGGGCAGCCAAGTGGCTGGCATTCCAGGTGCCCAGAGTGGTCCTGGAGGGTGTGGAGCAAGCGGCATCTCCGTCTCCCTCCCACTCGTGCGGGCGGAGCAGCTCTTCTGAACGCCCAGAGTTGGTCGGTGGTGAGGCTCCCGCTTCAGTGAGAGCGTCAGAAGAATCCCTGGACAGAATCATAGAATGTCAGAGTTGGAACTGGGACCTTGCAGGTCATCTAGTCCAACCCCCCTGCACTCTGCAGGAGCAGAGCCGAAAGAGAGCCCTGCAACATGCCCGAAAGAGCCTCCGCCTGAAAACGTCCAGCGAAGGAGCCTCCACCACCTCCCGAGGCAGTCTGTTCCACGGCTCAACCACTCTGACAGTTACGAAGTTTCTCCTGATCTTTAGCCGGTAACGACTCCCTTGTAATTTCCACCCATGAGATCTAAAGCCTTCTCTTTCCCAGGCTGAACAGACCCAACTCTTTCAGCCTTTCCTCGTAAGACTTGGATTCCAACCCTCTCACCCTCCTGGTTGCCCTCTTCTGGATACGCTCGAGTTTGTCAGCATCCTTCCTAAAATGGGGTGCCCAAAACTGGACACAGGACTCCAGGTGAGGCCTGACCATAGCAGAATAGAGCGGAATGACCACCTCCATGTTCACCATGGGGCGGTTCAGAGCAGTGCGGGGGAGGAGCGCCTAGGTGGACCACGTGGTTTGTGGGTCTGTTTGAAATATTGAGCCAGTCGCCGCCTTGAGCCAGTTCCCCGGCAAGGTGGGATACAGATTGAAAATAATAAATAAGTAAATAGTATTTCTGTGCTTCCTGCCCACCCAAATAGGGTCCTCAAGGCAGCACAGGTCAAAACGTTTCAGCATCAAAATGGGATTTAAAACAATGTACCGTTGAAAAGAAGCAGCTGGTTGTCTTTGAGATCCAGGCGGTCAGCCGTGGTGGCCCGAGGCAGGAGAACAAATGCTGGTGTCTGAAGGACGTGCGCCTTTTGCACACGGAAGCTCTCACACACCCACCCCCAGAATGGAACTCTGTGGGTCCTGAAGGTGCCCCATTGGACGCTGAGGTGGTTCTGCTAGTTGTATTTTGTTTTGTTTGATGGCACACTTAGGAAGTTGATAGCGTGTTTTTTTTGTATGGTTTTAAAACTTAAATAAGTTAATAAAAAGGCAAAGAATTTATAAAATAAACCAGGGAAAGATGTAAACAGACAAACACACGTGATAGCGCAAAAAGCACAACGTGATAGTAGTAGAAGAAGAAGAGATTGGATCTATACCCCATGGCTCTTCACTACCCAAGAGAGCCTCAGAGCGGCTTACAAACCCCTTTCCCCTCCCCCTCCCCACAACAGACACCCTGGGAGGTAGGCGGGGCTGAGAGAGCTCTGGCAGAGACTGCTCTTTTTCAAGGACAGCTCTTGTCAGAACTACGGCTTGCCCAAGGTCATCCAGCCAAGTGCAAGTGGAGGAGTGCGGAATCAAACCCGGTTCCTCCCAGATCAGAGTCCGCACACTTCACCACTACACTGGACTGGCTGACAAGGAAGTCTTCACCCCCTGGTGGAAGGCAACGGTGGAAGGGGACAGGGAGGCGTCTTGGGGGGGGGGAGTTCTGGAGCTTTGGTGCCGTGACCGAGAAAGCCCTCTCCAGGGCTGCTACCCACCTAGTCTCAGAAGGTGGGGGCTCCCAAAGCAGGCCCCCCAAAGATGACTGTAATGGTTGGGCAGTCTGTTCAGGTACAGCGGCCGCCAGCCATGTAGGCCTTCAGAAGTCAAGACCAGTGTTCCCTCTAAGCTGAGTGAGTGTGAGCTAGCTCACAGTTTCTTAGCCTCCAGCTCACACATTTTTGTCTCAGCTCAGGAAGGATGGCTCCAGAGCAAACTAATTTATGCGGCAGCCAAATCGCCCTCTCACAACTTTAATGCCAGTAGCACACAAAGCAGCATTTTTGATCGCAAGACTTCACAGCTTAGAGGGAGCATTGGTCAAGACCAGCACCTCGAATTGTGCCTGGAAACAGACTGGGGGCCAGTGTAGATGGGCCAAGGCTGGAGTGGTAGAACGCCTCCCTGTTGCTCAGGAAGGAGGAGAACTTGGGTAAAGAAGACGTCTCTCATCCCCCAGGGAGTTTCAGTTCCCTGCGGAGGCCACGGAACCTTGTCCCCACCCGAAAGCAGCAGGCAGAAGGTGCTCCTCTGCACCGCCCTGCGTCCAGGACGAGCCCCAGCTGATGTCCCTCCGTGGGTAGCTGGCGTGGGTCTTGTGTGAGGCAGGCCACAGGAGAGTCAGTGCAGGGGCTGAGTGAGTGTTAGGGTGGGACCTGGCAGGGTGGCCTGCAGAGAGAGAGAGAAAGAGAGAGAGAGAGTTCTGCAACGCCCTCTGTCTGGGTCAGTTGCCCCAACCTTGGGGGTGGGCTCCCTGGGGCCTGTCGTGCCCCCCCAGAGGCTGCCTCCGCACTGCGGGAGCCCCATCCCGGAGCTGCCAATCGATTGCCCAGGTCTCCTGCCTCCCTCTCGGCTTTGCTAGTCTGATCAGGTAGCTCCTCGATGAACTGGAGCCAGGCGCTCGTTCCGCGATGGCAGGGAAGTTGCTTTGGCCGCGGCAAGTTGCTCTTCATTTGCTTTCTCTTCGCAGTTCATTTTTCTAAATTAAGCTAAGAGCAAAATAAAAAGCCACCTGGCTGCCTTTTTTATTTCAGGAGAGGCCACCAGGCTCTCCCCAAAAAAAAACCCCGTTAAATAAATCAGCCACTGGCAACATTCACCATCTTTGTTCCTGGAAAAAAATAGACTGCAGAGCTCTGGGCTGCTGTTCAAAAGGAGTCCATAGGCTAGCGAGCAGAGGCCGCTGGTAAGAGCGTGCATTCCTGAACCCTCTTTCTGGCCAGCGAGGAACCCTAAGCGGCCTTCATCGGGGTTTGCCTTCCTTCCAATCAAATGCCAAGGAGGAGGGAGTGGAAATTCCCCACAAGCCCGGCCTCATGCCTCTGTTGTGCCCCTGACCCAGGCAGGCGGGCGGGCAGGCAACAGAGAGGCTGCCAGGGCCACAGGTGTGTGTGTGTGTATGTGGACTGGCAGAGCCCCGCCTCCTTTCCCTCCGCAGCGTGGGCGGGGGGGGGGAGACTGTGTTGCCGCCATGCACTGCCAAACATCCCTTCCCCTCCCACCCAAGTTCTGTGACTTTTTTTTACTAATGGCTTGCTACTGATTTAGAGATAGGATGGCCGTTGCTAGCAGTGGAACATGCAATTAAGCATCGGTTGATCAATGCCTTGCGAAAGGGCTCTGGGTGACAGAGCTGTCCTTCCACCCCCCC
>NW_015160237.1:122142-123739 GCF_001447785.1 Gekko japonicus
GGGGGGGGCCCAGGTCATTCTGACTGCTGCCCCACACGTGGCTTCTCTGCCAGTGAGGGGCCTGGCCTCGCTGTCCCTCTTCCGAGCGTGCTGTGCAAATGAAGCAGGGGAGCAGCCGAAGGAGCCAGACCTCATTTGGAGTACTGGGTACAGTTCTGGTCACCACACCTCAGAAAGGATATTCTGGCACTGGGAAAAGTGCAGAAAAAAAAGGGCAACTCAAATGATCAAAGGGTTGGAACACTTTCCCTATGAGGAAAGGTTAAAGCGCTTGGGGCTCTGTAGCTTGGAGAAAGGACGGCTGAGGGGTGACATGATCGAAGTTTAGGAGATTATGCATGGGAAAGAGCAGGTAGAGAAAGAGGTCCTTTTCTCCCTTTCTCACAATACAAGAACTCCTTGTGGGCACTCCATGAAATTGCTGAGCGGTCGGGTTAGAACGGATAAGAGGAAGTACTTCTTCACCCAAAGAGTGATTAACACTTGGAATTCACTGCCACAGGAAATGGTGGCGGCTACAAGCATGGACGGCTTCAAGAGGGAATTAGATAAGCCTATGGAGCAGAGGTCCATCAGTGGCTATTCGCCACAAGGTATAGATAGGGACTCTCAGGCTGGGGCAAGGGATGGTCTGTCTTCTTGGTGCTTGGCGGGGGGGGGGGCGACAGTGGGAGGGCTTCTAGTGTCCTGGCCCCCCTGCTGGACCTCGTGAGGGCACCTGGTATTTCTGGCCACTGTGTGACAGACAGAGTGTTGGACTGGATGGGCCATTGGCCTGGACCAACATGGGCTTCTCTTATGTTCTTGTGTTCTTATTCCTACTCCTCATCTGCTGCCCTGAAGTGGCTGTGGCCTGGGCTGGATTTGCATGGAAGGGGGGGGGAGGTGGCCACTGCGGGCAGCCCAGCCTGAGCAAGCAGCGGCCCCCCCCCTTCCTGGTCCCTCCCAGGTGCTACTTCAGGGTGCCCTGGGGACGGGCCCCACTGGTGCCCCACTTGTGCCCACCTGTCCCTGATGCCCGGCTTTCTCTCTTCCCCTCTCTCCCAGGACACCCAGAAGGCCAAGCAGTTCCTGCCTTTCCTGCAGCGGGCCGGCCGCTCGGAAGCCGTGGTGGAGTACGTCTTCAGCGGCTCTCGCCTCAAGCTGTACATGCCCAAGGAGACCTGCCTCATCACCTTCCTGCTCGCGGGTGAGTGGGGGGGGGGCATGCTGGCTGGCGGGGGGGGGGGCTTTTCCCAGGTCAGAGAAGGGAGGGAGACGATCGGGCCACGCGGAGGGCGGCAGGGGGCCTCTCAGTCTTCCCCGGGCACCACCACTGTGGTCAGATGCTGCCGTGTCATGGTCTGTTCTCACGAGAGTGTCGCCGGGGCTCTCCTCCCCCTCAGACAACGGGAGACCTCCTTGCACCCAGAGATGTGGGGCAGACCCCTCTCCTGGCCAGGCACGCCTCCCAAGTGGCTCCGCCTCGCCATCAGTCGCTGGCATCGTTTCCCAGGACAGTCCTCTTTTTTCGCCCACTTGTCCAGGCGTCAGCCTCAGCCTCTTGGCCCAGGGTCCACGTGGGAGCACTCAGGGAAGCCCCGCCCTCCGCCCGGAA
>NW_015160237.1:124721-161472 GCF_001447785.1 Gekko japonicus
GTGTTGGGCCGTTTGTGCGTTGGTGGGGTGGTGGGGGGGGGGGGGTTTCCGGACTTTATGACTGCCCCGCAGGCCTGGCCTTCAGCCACACCTGGCACTACCCCCCCATCTCCAGCAGAGCAGCTCCTTCTCTCCTGCGTGTCTCCAGGGACGTCCCACCTGGCAGAAGGAAGCAGGCGCTGGAGTCACAAAGCATCTGGTGGCCTGGCCTCTTCCTCTTTGTTTTATTCACTCACCCCCACCCAGTGCGCACCTGCCACTGAAAGGTGTCTCTTCCCTTGGCCCATCATAGATCTGGGAGCTGCCTGCCCCCCACTGCCGGGTGGGGGTGACAAAGGAAGCGGTGGTAGGCTATCTCGATGACGCTCATCTGAAGCCCCTTTCTGCAAGGCCAGGGAGGCCTGCCGTGGCCTTCTCTCCAGCCCCGTGCGTGGCCTGTCTGCCGTGGGCCGCCCTGGGGGGGCCAGGCTTGGGGGGGCACGCTGGGGTGCCGCCTGGGGCACCTTTTCTCCACAGATGACCCCCCCCCACACACACACACACTCCCGTTCTGTGCCTGGGAGCTGCAGGTGCAGGTCCTGTAGGGGTGTCCTCCTCCTCCCCCCACATGCCCGCCCGGGCCCCAAGTCCCGTCCTTGGGTTGTCAGCTCACTCCTCTTTCCGTTGCTATGGCGATCTCGATGGTAGAAAAGATGACCCTGAATATTGATCAGTCTTCGCGGTTGTGGGGAATTCAATAGAAACGAAGATATCCTTGGGTTCGGTTCCTCCCCAGCCAAGAACATTGTGCGAAGGGGTGGGCAGGTGGGGGTGGTTCCGACTCTCCCTGGTGCGGCCTTCCGGGCTCGGTCGGTCGGCATGTCTCCTCAAGTGACTGGCGTTTGCTCCTGGAGGCCTCCCCGTGTCCGTGCTGGGCACAGGCCTTGGGGCACACGGGCTAAGCGTGGCGCGGTGCAGGGCCCCCCAGCGTGGCCTTATGGGGGGCGGAGTGCCTCATGAGTCTCCTCCTGGGGGGGGGGTGCTCTGAGGAGTTTTCCCGTGCTGAAGCAGGCTGAGGCGCCTGGCCTGCTCTCCACCTTGGCCGTGGGCCCGGCCCGGCCCTGGGGACTCCTCCCCGTCTTCCTCAGGCAGAGTCACTTTCCCAGCAGCCTCTGGAGCAGGCCCTCTTCTGCCAGGCGCAAAGGCTGCTTGTGCGCGAAGCAGGGAGTGCTGCGCCTGTGCTGGGCTCTGTTGGTCGAGGAGGTCTGGGGGGAAGGCCTTCCTTCCTGCCGGCACCTTGGAACGAAGACTTCGGGTTTCCTTTCCCCTCTTGCCAATGACTCGCCCTTCTTGCTCAGAGTTTGTTTGTTTTCCGTGCCAGCAGCGGTGCCTTTTCTTGTCTGAGCGGGTCCCCTCCTCCTCCTCCACCTCCTCTCTGCGATGATTCCCCTTCCCCGGCAGCAGGGGGGCTCCCTGCACCCCCCCGTGCGTGAATCCCCCTCCCCTGCAGGGGCCACCCCCCTTCCCAAGCTCAGGCAGCAGTGGCTGCTGCATCTTCATAGGTGCTGCATCTTCGTAGGTGCCGATGAGCTGGGCTGGTGGCTGTGGGCGGCCCCCACCCTCAGGCAGAGGCTTGCAAAGAGGTCCCCCCTGGGGAGTGCCAAGGCCGCCGCCCGGTCCTGGTGCTCGGCTGCAGGCGGCCTGCCGGAGCTCAGGGGTTCTCACGAGGCGTGTGTGTAATAGATATAAACTAATCCTGGCATTGCATTTATAATTAATTGTTCCTAAGTCAGCTGCAGAAGACAAGAAAATGAGACTCCTCGTTACAGAGCCTGTGATATTTTGAAATTTTAATAAGCGCTAAACCTCCCACTTACGCAGAAAAATAAATAAGAGATGCTGCTGCTACTGCTGCTTCTGCTGCAGAAGGGCAAACTCCTGATGCATCCGACCTGGGAGGATTCACTTGGCTGCCTCGCCTGGCAGGCTGCAGAAGCGCAGGACCCGGGTATGCCGGCAGCCCTGGGGACCCTGCTGCTGCTGCGACTGTTGACTTCGGGGTGTGCGTGTGAAAGAGAGGGAGAGGGAGACACACACAGTGCGCAGCCAAGTGCCCTTCCACGCTCTGGAGCAGAACCGGTGCTCTTCTCTCCTGTGGCTTCTTGGGGTGTGCGCGCGTGCACCCTGCAGGTGGCTCACTTCTGCACACTCGCGGGTCCCCTGCAGCCGAGCGCCAGGACCGGGTGGGGGCCCCCCGCGAGGCGTGCTCAGCTCCGTCTCCCCTCTAGTGCTCGAGGCAGGAGGCCGAGGGAGAGCAGCCGCTTCTGGCTCACTGGCCACGTGAGGCAGGCACACAAAAGGGAAACGGGACCTCCACCGTTCAGGCCCCCAGTCCCTAAGTGGAAATCCCACTCGATGATCACCGGGGCCCGTAATGACTTAGCCGGGGAGCGGCGTAATTGTGTTCTTGGCGTCCCAGTCCTTAATTAGGCAATTAGTGGGGCTGTGGAGACTTAGGAATTCGCCTTGCTTTCTGTAATTGAATTGCACTTTTATGGAAATCCAGAAGGGCTCCCCCCCTCCCCCCCGCTAAATTCCATCCTCTTCCAGTGGTGCCGCGCCAGCTGGCACTGGGCCTTGGGTGCGAAAGTGTGTGGTGGAGGGGAGGGCAATCAGACCCGCGGGGCCCCCCCCCCAAGGAGGAGGACTTTAAACATCTGGTCTTCATTTGGTACATTTTATGATTAACTACCTTTGTTCTCCACTGTGTGATTTTTAACCTTTCGGGATGTATTATTAGTAATACTTATCCTGGTTTTATGAAGAGAGGGTGGGAATAGTTGTCACTGGAACCGGCTGGCTGTCACCCACTTGGCTTCCAGTCTCCAAAGACACGTGTCCTTCCTTGCTGGGGACTCGGCATCTTCTCCGATTCACGGTGCCCGTGGCGGGTGGTGGGTTGAAGCGATAAAGATCCCTCCACCATTTCTGTGTTGTTGTTGTAAATGTGTAAACAAGACCAGCCAAATTATTTTGTCACTGGCCGTTTTGTATGCAAGTTTCTGTGCAGCGTGCGCTTCCTCCTCTGGAAACACAGCTAGCCAGGAATGAAGCCACCCGCATCACCACGGAATGACGTCGGTCCCGCCGCATGCTGTTTGCTGCCTCAGTTGGGTGCTGTGGGACAGGCAACATGCGTGTGGCCCCCTTCTTGAGCCGGGTGAGGTGAGGGAGGCCGTGTTGGGGAAAGTGGTCCTTTGGCAGCTGAGGAGGACCCAGCTGGGCACTGCGGAGACACCCCAGCCATGTGACCACCGGGTGCTGCCGGGAAACGGACACCACCCTCCTCACCTCGGGAAGCCCCGCCCTGGCAAGGCCAGGGGGAAGCCGGGCTTGAGGGACGTGGCTGTGGGGCCACCAGGTGGCTCCGCGGTCTGGATCCAGGTGGGGGGGAGGGGGGGTTGAGGGAGGGGGGGAGTTTGGAGACTCAGAGTCTCCTCCACACAGGCACACGGCTACTTGGACCAGCTCCAGCTGGTTTGCCGGCTGCAGCCATTCCTCAGGAAACACAATCTGGCCACCGTGTCCGGTACCCAGGTCGTTGTAACGGACTCTATGTGGGACTGCCTTGGAAAGTGGCCTGGGGACTGGAGGATCCAGGCACCTCTGCTTGCTTCCTCCCCCGGGCAGACTTTGCCACGGCCACTTCCCCCTCTCCCTTCCCTTGGTTCAAGGCTGCCCCTGGGAATTCCAGCAGCAGAAAAGAGCCAGAGTCCAGGAGCAGCTGAAAGACTAATGGAATTTGTGGCAGGGGAGGAGGTTTCATGAGTCACGGCTCACTTCTTCAGATACAGTGAGAATGTGAGTCCGTCTGCCCTTACGTCTTGGAAAGTGGAGTGATTTCAGGCGCTGAATGACATTAGCAGGCGAATGACAATAGCGGGCGTGATTGGATTTAGGAGAGGTATGCAGAGGGGGTAATAGGCGTGGAGAAATCAGCATTGGTAATGAGACAAGAAACCTAGATCTCAATTCAGTCCAGGGGGAGGCATTGTCTTGAGCTTCGTTATCAGTTGCAATTCAGCAGCCTCACTCTCTCTAATCTCCCTTTGAAATTCCTGTGTAAGATAGGTCAGCAACTGAATGTCCTGGAGGGTTAAAATGTTCCCCCGCTGGTTTTTGAATGTTGTGGTCTGATGTCAGGGGCATTCTGCTGTCAGACTTGCGTCCATGAATTCTTTGTCAAAGGGACTGTCCTGTTTGCCCAGTGTAGAGGGTGGAAGGGCACTGCTGACACATGAAGGCATAAATCACATTAGAGGATGAGCAGGAGTAGGAACCTGAGATCGTCTGGCTGATGTCGCTGGATCCACTGAGGGTGTTGCTGGGATCCATAGGAGAGCAAAGATGGCATCTTGGTTTGTTGCAGGCCTCGGTACCAGCGTCCATGTCACTGTTAAGTAGTTTATCATTGTGGGTGGGAAGCTGTTTTAGGTGAGCAAGTGCCTGGGTGAGGGAGGTGTGTGACCCAGCGTGGGTTGTAGGGCATTAGTCATGCGTTAAGAACATAAGAACATAAGAGACGCCAATGTTGGATCAGGCCAAAGGCCCATCCAGTCCAACACTCTGTGTCACACAGTGGCCAGAACCGGCTTGAGTTGTTGTGAGCTGTAGGTGACCACCAGTGGCGTTCTGTCGTCATTTTCTTTGGGCTTGTCTTGTGGCAAGCTGTCCCTGGGAATGCCGTGTGTGCTGTCTCTCCCTGCACCCCGTGCCTGAGCCCTGCGCACAGCTCCTTTGGGGCACTGTGATGGCAGCTCATAACTTCGGAAACGTGTGAGTCTCTTCCCACATTGCCAGCCAGCCAGCCAGCCAGCCGGAGAGCCCAGGGCACGGCGTCAAGATGGTTTCCTTCCCTGCTAGCAACAGTAGTTTATCATTGTGGGTGGGAAGCTGTTTTAGGTGAGCAACTGCCTGGGTGAGGGAGGTGTGTGACCCAGCGTGGGTTGTAGGGCATTAGTCATGCGTTAAGAACATAAGAACATAAGAGACGCCAATGTTGGATCAGGCCAAAGGCCCATCCAGTCCAACACTCTGTGTCACACAGTGGCCAGAACCGGCTTGAGTTGTTGTGAGCTGTAGGTGACCACCAGTGGCGTTCTGTCGTCATTTTCTTTGGGCTTGTCTTGTGGCAAGCTGTCCCTGGGAATGCCGTGTGTGCTGTCTCTCCCTGCACCCCGTGCCTGAGCCCTGCGCACAGCTCCTTTGGGGCACTGTGATGGCAGCTCATAACTTCGGAAACATGTGAGTCTCTTCCCACATTGCCAGCCAGCCAGCCGGAGAGCCCAGGGCACGGCGTCAAGATGGTTTCCTTCCCTGCTAGCAACCAGCGCGGTTCTTGACTCCTCCCGTTGGCAAGGTTGATGGCGTCTCCCCTGGCTGTTGGCTGGCATCAGTGGCTAAATATATCCCCCCCCCCCGGTCCTCCCTCCAGCACACAGCAGGCAGGGTTGAGGGGGCACCGTGGTTGTAGTGGCTGCCTCTGTCTTGTGGGGCTAATTCTGGCGATGCAGAAACGGAGGGGAAGGCCCCGAGCCCTTGTGGGGCGAGCAGCCCCTGCCAGGAGTTCTATTTAAGTGCTGTTGCCATAGGAACCAGCTAGCATCCCCTCTTGCTCGAGGGTCTGTTGTTACCTGCATGGAGCTCTTCAAGGGATCTGCTGAGGCTCTCCCCCCCCAACCATACACACCTTGGCGTGACAGGGGCGTGTGTGTGTGTGTGTGTGTGCGCGCGCACAACCGGCAGAGAATACGCACTGGTACATCTTATTTATTTATTTATTTATTTATTTATTATGAGATTTATAGCCCTCCCTCCCCGCGAGCGGGTTCAGGGCGGTTCACAAACTGGGCACGTGTGCCAATGGTTAAAACAGTTAAAAATACAATAAAGCAATCGTTTATAGTCAATTTATAACAATCCAAGGTGCTCTGGATGTCTCAAAAAAGGCCTTCTGTCACAAGAGAGCATCCTGGTGGTGATGGTCCCAGGTCGGTGCTATTGGTTCCAGGCGGCACTGTCGTTCATTTGTCACAGGGCCCATCTCACCACCCGATGTTGCCCAGACCAGTTGGCGGTGGTGGTGCAGCGGTGGCGGCTCCTACTCGAAAGCCTGGCGGAAGAGCTCCGTCTTACAGGCCCTGTGGAACTGCACAAGGTCCCACAGGGCCCGGATCTCCTCCAGGAGCTCCTTCCAGCAGGGTTAGGGTTAGGGTGTCAACAGGGTGTGCCCCCTGACGTGTGAGGTTCCTCAGGGGGCAGTCCTCTCCCCGATGCTGTTCAACGTGTACATGTGCCCCCTCGCCCAGCTGGTGCAGAGTTTCGGGCCGGGGTGCCACCAGTATGCTGATGACTCCCAGCTCTATCTGCTGCTGGATGGCCGCCCGGATTCTGCCCCCCATAATCATAGCATCACAGAATGTTCAGAGTTGGAACTGGGACCTTGCAGGTCATCTAGTCCAGCCCCCTGCAGCACTCTGCAGGAGCACAGCCGGAAGACAGCCCTACATACCTACAACATACCCGAAAGAGGGTCGTCCAGCCTCCACTTGAAAACGTCCAGCGAAGGAGCCTCCACCACCTCCCGAGGCAGACTGTCCCTCTTGCTGAGGGTTTGGAGGCCGTGGTGGGATGGCTAAAAAAGAGCCGGCTGAGGCTGAATCCGATGAAGGTGGAGGTTCTGTGGCTGGGGGGGGGGGGTTCCTCAGGATTGGGGCAGAGACTTCCCACTCTTGATGGGGCACCGCTAACGCTGGCGCAATCCGTCAAGCGTTGGGTGTGATCCTGGATGCCCCCTTAACCACGGAGGCCCAGGTCATGACTATCGCCGGGCTGGCGTTCTTCCATCTATGCCAGGCTCGGCAGTTAGCCCCTTCCCTGTCGCACCCTGACCTGGCCACTGTAATCCATGCAACGGGCACCTCCAGGCTGGACTACTGTAGCTCCTTGTACACGGGCCTGCCCTTGCGACTGACCTGGTCCAGAATGCGGCAGTGCAAGTCCTGATGGGAACGCCACGGTTGGCATCTATACAACCAGTGCTGTGCCAGCCACGCTGTGTAAGCTCCCAGGGGAGTACCGGGTCAGGTTCAAGGTTTCGGTACTGGCCTTTTAAGGCCTTGAGCGGTCTGGGACATGCGGGTCTTTGGGCCCGCCTCCTCTGGCATGTCCCCGGGAGAGCGTGACGCTCTGTGGGAAACCACCTACTCACGATCCCTGGCCCCAAAGACCTCCGGCTGTCCTCGACCAGAGCCGGGGCTTTCTTGGCCCCCTGGCTCCAACCTGGTGGGACTCTCTGCCAAACCCCGCCAGGGCCCCCTCCCCCGTGTGTGTGGGACTTAACGCCATTGCACAGGGCCCGTCAGGCAGAGACCTCCCGCCAGGCCTTTGGTGGAGGACAGCGACGGTTCCCATCACGGCCCCGGCACCCTCTTTCCTCTCCTCCGTCTTTTTGCTTTGGCCCCCTCCTCCTCGCCCTCCCCGCAAAACAGCAACAGAGCCCGAAGTGGGCCAAAAAGAAATATTGATGCCATCTGAGATTCTGTAACGGATAGGTAGATTTGATTGATTTTAGCATTGTCTTTAACTGCTGTACACCACCCAGAGCCTTGCGCTCGCAGGGCCTGGGCGAGTCGTAAATCCAATATATAAATAAAGTAAAGAAATGGAAGCTGACTCCTTCATCCCGGAGGGTGCTGCTGGGTCCTGCTGGTCCCTGGCCCAACGTGGTGGGGAGGGCAGTAAGGAGGGTGAGAGGGTTGGAATCCATGCCTTACGAGGAAAGGCTGAAAGAGTTGGGTCTGTTCAGCCTGGGAAAGGGAAGGCTGAAAGGGGACATGATTGCAGTCTTCAAGTATCTGAAGGGCTGTCGTGTAGAAGATGGAGCAGATCTATTCTCTCTCTTGCTCCAGATTGCAAGACTAGGTCTAATGGGTGGAAATTACAAGGGAATCAACACCGACTAAATATCAGGAGAAACTTCCTAGCTGTCAGAGTGGCTGAGCAGTGGAACAGTCTGCCTCGGGAGGTGGTGGAGGCTCCTTCGCTGGACGTTTCCAAGCAGAGGCTGGACGACCCTCTTTCGGGTATGCTGTAGGGCTCTCTTTTGGGCTCTGCTCCTGCAGAGTGCAGGGGGTTGGACTAGATGACCTGCAAGGTCCCAGTTCCAAGTCTAACATTCCATGATTCTGTGAGGGGAAACTGGCCTGAGGTTCCGGGAGGAGCTTAGAGGATGGAGGGGGCTGCCACTCCTCCGGCCGGTTGATCCTCTACGAATTGAGTGTGTGTGTGGTGGTGGTGGTGGTGGAGGTGCTGACTGCAGATCGGGTTAGTCTGGGAGGAGAGGGAAGCAGGTGTGTCTGCCAAGGGGTGACTGCATGGGGTGGAAACTTCCCATGTGTGGGCAAGCCTCCACGCTGCTGCTCGTTGGCAGGGCCATTGCAGGCGATGCGCCCTGGTTGACGGGCACCTGCGGCAGCTTCTGGGTGGGGTGTTCCGGGGACTTCTGTTGAAAAGGGAAGTAGATGCATTGGGTGAGTGTGTGGGGGGGGACTGGTTTTGGCCTCGTCCCTTCCGGCTTCTGCAGGTCAAAGGATACACAGAGCCTCAGCTGTGCTTGGTAGGGATCTTTCTAGACCGGCTGGAAAGCCCCTGGCCCAGACTCCGGAGGGACCCCTCTTCGCCCAAGTGGGACCGGCGTGGTTCTGCTCAAGCTTTTGGGGCAGTCCACTCCAACAGGTGGGCTTGGTTGTTGGCAGTTCCTGATGCAGGAAGCAGAGCTGGACCTGCCTGTTGCCCAGGAGAGCCAGTTGGGTGGAGTGGTTAGGAGCACGGACTCTAATCTGGGAGAACCGGACTTGATTCCCCACTCCTCCTCCACATACAGCTGCTGGTGTGACCTTGGGTCAGTGAGGAGCTCTCACAGAGCTGTTCTCTCTTTCACGGTTCTCTCACTCAGCCCCACCTGCCTCGCAAGGTGTCTGCTGCCTCTGAGCCTCTCGCGTGTCACCCGGGACTCCTTGGAGGAAGGGCTCGGGAGCCATGCCCCCACTGAGCGGGCGGGTGGCTGGAGTCGCGGGAAAGGACATCTCCAGGAGGAAACCCGCCCCTCCCTGCTCTCTCTCTCTCATAAGAACTCGGGGCCAAGAAGACCTGGAGGCGGCCCCTGCCTGCTGGGTCAGACCAGGGAGGGCCCGTCTTGTCCAGCTTCATGTCTCACACAGTGACCAGCCAGTTCCTGCGGAGGGCCAACAGGAGGGCTTAGGGGCCGAGGCCTTCCCCTGATGGGATTCAGAGATTGACTGCCTCTGAACGTGGAGGTTCCCCTCAGTCCCCACGGCTAGGAGCCACTGATAGACCTCTCCTCGGTGAATCTGCCCAATCCCCTTGTAAAGCTGTTTCTTCCTGTGGCCATCATCACTCCATCTGCTGGAAGCAAATGCCACCTTTTTAATCCCTCTCTGTGTGAAGGGGTGTTTCCTTTGGTCCCTCCTGAACCTCCTGCCCATCCGCTTCATTGGATGCCCTCCAGTTCTCGTCTTCTGGGAGAGGGAGAAAAAGTTCTCTCTCTCAGCTCTCTCCACCCCACGCATAATGTTATAAACTGCCATCATTTATTTCGTTAAAACATTTCTGGCTACCTTTCTTGCTTATGGAGCTCAAGTGGGCTTAAAAACATTGATGACACACAGCGAAAGTGCTATACAACCAAAATGAAACCACTCCTCAGGGCTGCTATCTGGTCTCCTCTTAGCCATCTCTTTTCTAAACTGAAAAGCCTCTCAAGGGGGGGGGGTATGACGACACTCATTGTGTCATCGTCCCCGTCCCCCCCCCGCACTGCCGCCGGTTTCCGTTGTGAAAGGCAGCCTGTAAAACGAAGTCAGGAAAGGGGGGTGTCGGAGGAAGGGTCTCTCCTTGCTGTGCTCCATCCGGCTGGTGGTCTTGCTTAGGGCCCCCCCCCCACTTCATGGGCAGCTGGTGGCGGGGGGGGGGGCTCATCTGCGATGCGGTAATGGAACGGGCAATGCGATGACAGAAGCTGTGAGGCAAGGACGTCGGTTCCGGCCGCACTGGAAGGGACGTTCTCACGTTGGGGGCAGTGTTCCCTCTAAGCTGAGTCAGTGTGAGCTAGCTCACAGTTCTTTAGCCTCCGGCTCACACATTTTTGCCTCAGCTCAGGAAGGAGGGCTCCAGAGCAGATTAATTTATGCAGCGGCCCAAATGCTCACTCGCAACTTTAATGCCAGAAGCTCACAAAGTGGAATTTTTGCTCACAAGACTCCACAGCTCAGAGGGAGCCTTGGTCGTGGGGTGGGCTTTCTAGGCAGTGGGGAGGGTGCCTCCCACTTTGCTTTCACTGCCCAACTGAGCAGCGGCAGGCAGGCACAGCCAAGGGAAGGCACCCTCCCGCCCAAAGTGGGTCCCCAGCAACTCTGGGCCCCCCCCCCCCGCTCGGCCCTGGGAGGTGCCCGGCCCAGCGCACGGGGTGGGAGGGGAAGCGGGGGGGGGGCTCTGGCAAAGGGAGCAGCGGCATATGTTTGGCTCTGCCCCCTTTTCTGCTCGGGTGCAGGTGTGTGTGTGTGTGTGTGAGGCTCTTTCTCTGGCTACCTGATCAAGCGGCTCTGAAAAGCGGGTCATGTGCAGATTCACAAGGGTTGCTCCGGCTGGCCGGCACATCTGCTCCTGAGCTATTCTCGGGGCGAGTTTGACTTCCTCCTCCTCCTCCTCCTCCCTCCTAATGTTTAAATTGGAGTGTGGTGTTTGCAGGCTCCCTCCCGTTGCCTGTGGTCCAGCCCCTTTGCAACAGCGACGACAACGACGACGCACTTGCCTCCTTCTTCTTCTTCCCACCAGTGACGTGCCGGCCTGCTTCCTTGCTGGCTGGTTAGCATTTGCATTTTCCATGGCCAGGCAAGGCAGAGTTCTGGACTGCCTTTGTGCGGTCTGTGGCTGGCCTGGTGTGTGTGCTGTGAATGGGGGCCTGGCTGCGTCCCTGCCTCTGCGGAGGGAGGGAGGGAGGGAGGGGGCCGCAGGCAGTCTTTGGCAAGAGGGCAGGTTGTTTCCGGCAAAGCCTTTCGCCCCTTCGGGCTGGCTGGAGGTGGCCCCGGAGAGGGGGGCAGGGGGAATGGGGCCCAGGCTGCACCGCACACCTTCCTAGACGAGTGAGGTTCGAGTCCAGGAGCACCGTTGAGACCCCCACGCAGTTCAGGGTACATTCAGAGTGTTAAGAGACTGACTCTCGGAAGCTCATTTCCCAAAGACCCCCGTTGCTCTCAGAGGTGCTCCTAGACTCGCACCTTCACCTTTCTGCTGCAGATCAATGCCTGGCCTGGCTGCCCTCTGGAACGTCCCTGGATGGTTCACTGCCGGCTCTTGTCCAGGAGGCACAGCACAGCAGGCCTCTTAGCAGGGGTTCTGCTTTGGTGAGGGTTGACCTCACAGTTGGCCGTGGGAAATCCCTTCCGGCTCAGGTGATTCCCCCCCCCCGCCTTTTGGCCAGTTTGGTGTCGTGGTTAAGTGTGTGGACTCTAATCTGGGCAAGGAACTGCTGGCGGTGGCCGGGAGGAGTTCATAGACTCCGGGAGCTGGAAGGGGCCTGAGCGCCAGTGCTCCCTCTAAGCTGTGGAGTCTTGCGAGCAAAGGTTCTACTTTGTGAACTCCTGGCATTCAAGTTGCGAGCGAGCAATTTGGCTCCTGCATAAATCAGTTTGCTCCGGAGCCCTCCTTCCTGAGCTAAGGCAAAAATGTGTGAGCCGGAGGCTAGAAAACTGTGGGCTAGCTCACACTAAGCCGGCTCAGAGGGAACACTGCTGAGGAGGACCACCCAGCCGAACCCCCTGGCATCCTGCATGATGCCCTAATGCCCTACAGCACCCCCCCCCCCCCCCCGGCAAATGTTCCTCAAGCCGCTGCTCAGAAACCAGCGCGGGGAAGGAGAGCCCATCGCATCCCTGGCTAACCAATTCCACCTCTGAGAACCACCCTGACTGTTCAGAAGGTTCCCCCCAACTCCTGCCGGCATCTTCCCGCCTGTCCTTCAGGCCCCTGGTTGGGAGTCCTCTCCCCCTCTGGCCGCCACGAATGCTTGGAGGCCCTCCTCGTCCTCCGGGGCGGAATAAGAACATAAGAACATAAGAGACGCCAATGTTGCATCAGGCCAAAGGCCCATCCAGTCCAACACTCTGTGTCACACAGTGGCCAGAAATACCAGTGCCATCAGGAGGTCCAGCAGTGGGGCCAGGACATTAGAAGCCCTCCCACTGTTGACCCCCCCCAAGCACCAAGAAGACAGAGCATCACTTGCCCCAGAGCCCCTAGCTATACCTTGTGGCTAATAGCCACTGATGGACCTCTGCTCCATATGCTTATCTAATTCCCTTTTGAAGCCATCCATGCTTGTAGCACCCACCACTTCCTGTGGCAGTGAATTCCAAGTGTTAATCACTCTTTGGGTGAAGAAGGACGTCCTCACTACAACTCCAAGATCTCTCTCTTGCTCAGTCTCTGCCAGTTCAGACCCCATCAATGTGTATTTATATTTAGGATTTTTGGCTCCAATGTGCATCACCTTGCACTTGGCCACATTGAACCCCATTTGCCATGTTGACGCCCACTCGCCCATCCTTGACAGATCCCCTTGGAGTGCCTCACAATCCTCACTGGTTTTCACCACCCTGAACAACTTTGTATCATCCGCAAATTTAGCCACTTCACTGCTTACTCCCATCTCCAAATCATTAATGAACAAGTTAAAAAGCAGTGGACCAAGTACTGATCCCTGCGGTACCCCACTGCTTACCACCCTCCACTGAGAAAATTGCCCACCTACACTCACTCTCTGTTTTCTATGAACTAGCCAGTTTTTGATCCATAAAAGGACTTGTCCTTCTATCCCATGATTTTTGAGCTTACTTAGGAGCCTTTGATGAGGAACTTTATCAAAAGCTTTCTGGAAGTCAAGGTAAATAATATCTATTGGATCCCCCTTGTCCACATGTTTGTTCACCCCCTCAAAGAACACTAACAGGTTAGTGAGACAAGATCTTCCCTTACAGAAACCGTGCTGAGTCTGCCTCAATAGGTTTTGTTCATCTATGTGCCTACTAATTCTTTCCTTAATAATGGTTTCCACCAATTTACCCGGTATCGACGTCAGACTGACTGGCCTGTAATTTCCCGGATCTCCTCTGGAACCCTTTTTAAAGATGGGAGTGACATTAGCTACCTTCCAATCCTCAGGAATGGAGGCAGATTTTAAGGAAAGATTACATATCTTTGTCAGGAGATCTACAAGTTCACATTTGAGTTCTTTCAGAACTCTCGGATGTATGCCATCTGGGCCTGGTGATTTTTCAGTTTTTAAGTTGTCTATCAGTTTTAGGACCTCCTCTCTCGTCACCTCAATCTGACTCAGGTCTTTCAACACCCCTCCTGAAATCAGTGGTTCTGGAGTGGGCAAGCACTTCTCATCTTCCACAGTGAAGACGGAGGCAAAAAATGCATTTAGCTTCTCAGCCATTTCCCTATCATCCTTCAATACTCCTTTTACCCCTTGGTCGTCCAAGGGCCCCACTGCCTCCCTGGCTGGTTTCCTGTTTCTAATGTATTTGAAGAAAGTTTTATTGTTGGTTTTTACGTTTTTTGCTATATGCTCCTCATATTCCCTTTTTGCCTGCCTGACCTCAGACTTGCATTTTATTTGCCATAGCCTGTGTTCCGTTTTATCAGCCTCACTGTGACTAGCTTTCCACTGCTTAAAGGAATTCTTTTTACTTTTTACAGCCTCCATTACTCTGTTTGTTAACCATGCAGGCTTTTTCCTATACCTGTTTGTGCCTTTCCTAACCTGCGGAATATATATTTTTTGAGCTTCTAGGATCGTAGTTTTAAATAGATCCCAAGCTTCCCCAATTGTTTTGACCCTTTCTACTTTTCCTTTCAGTTTCCTCCCCACGTGTCCCCTCATATCAGAGAAATTACCCCTTTTAAAGTTAAAAATGGTTGTGTGAGTCTTTTTGGCCAATTCTCTATTTGTACAAATGATGAACTCAACAACATTATGATCACTGTTTCCAAGCGGTGCAATCACTTTTACATCTCTCACCAGGTCTTGAGTGTTACTTAGGACCAAATCAAGGATCGCCTCTCCCCTGGTAGGTTCCGTGACCATCTGCTCCATAGCACAGTCATTTAGAGTGTCTAGAAACTCAATCTCTTTTTCCCGGCTAGAACACATATTGACCCAATCAATGTGTGGGTAGTTAAAATCACCTATTATTACACAGTGTTTTTGTCTAGTTGCTATCTTTAAGGCATTCATCATTTTATAATCCTCCTCTATCTTTTGATCTGGTGGGCGATAACAAACTCCCAGTGTTAAGTTTCCTTTTGGCCCCCCTATTTCAACCCATAGAACTTCCAGAAGCGAATCCAATTCACTTAGCCTCTCAATCTTTCTAGACTTTATACCCTCTCTGACATACAGAGCTACCCCACCTCCAACCCTTCCCCCCCTATCCTTCCGATATAATATATAACCGGGAATCACTGTGTCCCACTGATTTTCCTCATCCCACCAAGTTTCAGAAATACCCACAATGTCTATTTTTCCCTCCGACACCAAGCACTCCAACTCCCCGATTTTACCTCGGACACTTCTAGCATTTGTATAGAAACAGCTGTAATTTCCCTTACAAGTTAAGCCTGCATCCTTCCTCTTGCTATCTCGAGTCGTTGTCCGGCAGTCCATGTCACCAGCCATGGCCTCTGTGGACAATTTCAATCCACCTCCCTGTAGAAAAGCAACCGGTACCCCCTCACCTCTCTCAGATGAGCCAACCCGAACCAGAGACTTTTCATCTCCTGTCGGCTTTCCCCCAATATTCAGTTTAAAAGCTGCTCTGCCACCTTTTTGATTTTAAGTGCCAGCAGCCTGGTTCCTTCTCGGGACAAGTGGAGACCGTCTCGCCTGTACAGCTCCCTCTTGTTCCAAAAAGTATCCCAGTGCCTAACAAACCTGAACCCTTCCCCCCTACACCATCGTCTCATCCACGCATTGAGACTCCTGATCTCTGCCTGTCTCTCCGGCCCTGCGCGTGGAACAGGTAACACTTCTGAGAAGGCTACCTTGGAGGTCCTGGACCTAAGTTTCCTGCCCAGCAGCCTAAATTTCTCCTCCAGGACCTCACGACTGCATTTCCCCACATCATTGGTGCCGACATGCACCACGACCACTGGCTCCTCCCCAGCACTATCTACCAGCCTATCTAAAACACGCGTAATGTCCGCTACCTTCGCACCAGGCAGGCAAGTCACCATACGGTCAGTACGCGGGTTCGCCACCCAGCTGTCTACCTGCCTAAGGATCGAATCACCCACTACCAAGAGCCCCCCTCCCACCCTGCTCAGGGATGGTTCCTTGGTGCAAAAGGAGAGCCGCTCACCAATCCTGCCCCAAGCAGCACGGAGGGCCCCCCCTGAGCCGCTCTGTCCACAGCCCTCCCTCCCCCCCCCACTCCAGATGCTTGTGAGGGGGCTGGTTTCCTTGGTGAACTCGCCGTGGAATTATTTTCATTTATAATGGAAATGAATTGTCAGATATTTAGCAACAGTATTTAGAAAAGTTTCCATAATTGTGAATGATTCATTGAACATGCTTTTGAGTTTTTTAACCTGGAACACCAGGGTCAGCCTACGTTTTTATTTTTAAAAAGAAAATAAATTTAAATAGAAATAAACGGGATCCGCTACCACCTGCCTTTTGTCTTTGGATAAAGGCAGGCGTGCCAAGAGAGCCGTTCTGCCTGCTTGGAGGTGCCCCCGCCATTCTCACAGGTGGCCTCCCGGAGGCTGTTCCCCCGCGGCACGTCCCTCACCTTGGCACACGGACGGTGCTCAGTCGGGGGTGGGCCTTGGTGCTGTGTGCCTGGCAGCGCGTCTTTGCCCCCTGGCGCTCTGGACCTGGCCAGGTGCCCTGCAGGGCTGGAAGCTGCCCGGAAGGCAGGCCAGGGGAGCTCCGGCTGGGTCCCTGAATCTCAGGGGTGGACTATGGGGATGTGGAAGGGCTGGTCGTGGGCGGAGGCATGTGCTTTTTGCCCTGCAGGGCTGTGAGGCCACCTTTCCCCTTCCAGCCGCCCACCTCTCTTTCCTCCAGAGGCTGCGGCCACTGCTGGGCTCCTCGTGGTGGGTCCGTGGCTCAGTGGTGGAGCGTCTGGTCTTCCTGCAGAAGGTCCCAGGTTCAATCCCCAGAGCCAATTTGGTGTGTGGACTCTAATCTAGGAGAGCTGGGTTTGATTCCCCCCTCCTCCGCAGGCAGCTGCTGGTGTGACTTTGGGTCAGTCACATGTTGTCTCAAGGGCAGTTCTCTCAGCCCCGCCTGCCTCACTGGGTGTCTGTTGTGGGGAGGGGAAGGGAGAGGAGTTTGTGAGCTGCTCTGAGACTCCTCCTTCGGGTAGTGAAGGGCAAGGGGTATAAATCCAACCTCTCCTTCTTCATCACCTCCAATTAAGAGGTGGGTCAGCGAGCCGTAGATGCGAAAGATCTCTTGCCTCAGACCCTGGAGAGCAGCGGTCAGTCTGAGCAGACTGCTTGAGTCCCCCTCACTCGGTACAAGGCCGCTTCCTGTGTTCATGGGATGCTGCTGGGGGCGGGGGGGATGGACGGACAGCCTCCTCTAAGGGCCAGGCGTTGGCACCTAGGGCGGATGCCCAGGTGCGACCCTTTGGCCTCCCTGGGGAGCCCGCCATGTTCAGGGGGTCCTCTTTCTGCCGGACCCTGGAGGAAAGGGATTGAGAGTAAAAGGGCTGATATTGTAATGCCCCCCCCCCGGTATAGATTTATGGTGCGGCCTCATTTGGAGGAATGTGTCCAGTTCTGGTCACTGTATCTCAAAAAGCACACTGCAGTGCTGGGAAACACCACAGAGGAAAGCAACCAGGATGATTCGAGGGCTGGAGCGCACCTTCCCTGGGAGGGAAAGGGCTGGAGAGTCTCCCTGGGACTTCCCGGTTTAAAAAAGAGACGACTGGGGTGGGTGGGACGCATGGTGGAGATGTATAAACTTATGCATGGGGTGGAGAGAGTTGACAAAGGGAAATCTTTCTCCCTCTTCCAAAAGAGCAGAACTGGGGGGCATCCAATGAAGCGGATGGGCAGTAGGTTCAGGAGGGACAAAAGTAAATGTGGGATTTGCTGCCAGAGGATACGCAGCTTTAAAAGGGGGATTAGACAGATTCATGGAGGAGAGGTCTATCAGTGTCCACTAGCCACGGTGACTGAGGGGAACCTCCACGTTCAGAGGCACTCAGCCTCTGCATACCAGTGCCAGGAGGCAACATCAGGGGAAAGGCCTCGGCCTCCCTGCCCTGCTGTCGGCCCTGCAGAGGAACTGGCTGGCTCCTGTGTGAGATGGGAGGCTGGACTGGAGGGACCCTCCCTGGTCTCATCCGGCAGGGGCTCTTCTGAGTCCCCCTCTCCTTGTTTCACGTCCGTCCGTCCTCGGAGGCACTTCTGATGGAGGCCAGTAGTAGCGGCAGCCACTGGCTGGCCCAGGAGGCGTTGCTCGGTACTCTTGGTTGTCCTGCTACCCACCTTGTGTTGAACAGCCAAACACGTTGCTTCCTCCGTGGGTCTGCTGTGAGGAGGGGGGGGGCACAGTAGTGAGGAAGGCCATTCGTTAAGCATTCTAAAATGGCGGTGTTGTGTGATGATCAAGTGCAAACTTGGAGGGGGGCACTGTGCAAAGGTAAGAGGAGGGCGGGAGAGGAGGAGGAGGAGGAGGAGGAGACATGTAGTGGAGAGAGATGCTTTCAGAGGCTGGTGTGAGGAGGGAGAGGTGAAAACACGCAGAGGCAGCCAGAGAGCAGGTGGGAAAAGGAGCCCCCGGGCAGAGCCAAGAGGACGTGGCGAGGAGACAGATTAGGAGGGGCCAAAGAGGTTTCCAGACGAGGAGTTGGAGCCACGTGAGCGAAGAAAGACCGGAGGCACCCGGCACTGGTGAGAGGCAGAGAGCGAGGAGGAGGCCAGCGAAGAAGACTGTGGTCGTCCTCGTCCAGAATGAGCCGTGGCCCCTGCAGGAGGAGGCGGGGGAACGAGAGTGGGGGTCAGGGCCAGCTTGCCTTGCTGCCGTTGGAGATCTTGGCGAGTGGAAGGAAGGCCTGGAGGCTCCAGGGGCAAGCAGCCAGCACAGCCAGTGGGACGGAAGAGGAGACGGAGGGGCGCGAGAAGAGAGACGTGGGAGCCGCTGTGGGTTGCGGGGGGGGGGGGGGGGGGGGGCGGTGGCATGACAGTCGTAGTAGCAATGGTGCTGCCGCCGCCGCCGCCTCTGAGGGTCCAATGTGTGCTTGGAGAAGCCAGCAGGGAATATTTGTCATCAGTGCCCAGCAGCTGAGAAAGGAGCCGGGATCCAGAGAAGGCAAGGAAGGGAGGATGGCCAGCAAGCTGGAAGCAGCCCACCCTCCTCAGGGTATCAGTGGGGTCCGTCAGCACAGTCCCCCCTCTAGGGTCATAGAACCAACACAGGATGTCAGAGTCGGAACTGGGACCTTGCAGGCCACCTAGTCTCACCCCCTGCAGCACTCTGCAGGAGCACAGCCGAAAGACAGCCCGACAACATACCCAAAAGAGGGCTGTCCAGCCTCTGCTTGGAAACGTCCAGTAAAGGAGCACCCACCCCCTCCCAAGCAAGCAGGAGGGCATCTTGGTGAATGTGGGCAGGCATCCTCACATTGCCTTTCCACCCCTGCGTGGGGCGCCTGGGAACTGGGAAGCCGCTGGAGCGATCTAGGGACATCCTGCCCCCCCCCCTTCCCCAGCTCCCGGGCTCAAGTCCCCACTGGGTGACCTGGGGCTGGTCGCTTGTTCTCAGTCATGCCTGCCCTGCCCTGTCGATGTGAGGTCAGAATGGGGGGGGGGGAGAACCACGTGCCCTGCCCCCAGGCCCCCCCCCGGGGGGGAAGACGTAGATGGGGATGAAACACGCCGCATCAGCTGGCTGGCAGACTCTCTTCTTCCCAGCCGGACCGCCGGGGGGCTTCCGTGGGCCGTGCCTCTCCGGTGTTCTGGGGCGCTGGGCCCTCCCCATAGGGCCACACGGAGTGGACCTCCAGCCTCAGTTTCTTTCACTGCTTCAGTCATGAAAACATTGATATCCCACCTTTCCTCTTGGCTCAGGGTGACTTATGATAATACGTAAAACATCCACAGCTGAAACCAAGGGTGAAATAGCAAGCCCCAGCCCCCCCCCCCACACACAGCCTTGAAAGATTCCTGCCCCTCAGACCCCCTCAGAACTCCTGCCAGACAGGCAGGCCTTGCAATGCGGCCTCCTGGAGAACTCCACGATGAAAAAGACCCCGGACTCCAGTCGATGCCAGACGGGCCACCCTGAGGAGTGGAATGACCAGCAGATGGCTGCCTAATGACTGTAGTTGGCACACAGGGACGGAGCCGGTCCTTCCAACACGTGGGTCCCAAGTTGTGAAGGGCATTAAAGCCAGCACATCGGGTGGAAATCGGAAAGAGAGTGGCAGCCAGTGAGGCTGTTTCGGATTGGGCAGCGGGCCTTCCTGCCAACAGTCGGGCAGCCACGCTCTGCACCCGCCGAAGTTTCCGGGTTGTCTTCAAGGGCAGCCCCATGTGGAGCGTTTTGCAGTAGCCCAGCAGTGAGGCTGCAGAAGCATCGATCCACACAGTCAGACCGGCTGAGTCTAGGGAGGGAGGAGGCTGGCGGAGCAGAAGCCACTGCTAGAGAATGGGCCTCCGGGCCAGTCTGATTTTCCAAGAGCCGGGCAGGGTCCATGAGCACCCCCCCCCCCCAAACTCTGGGCTTGCCCTGAAAAAGGCAACGTCACTTCATCCTGGACGAGTGGATTTGGTCCCTCTGGGGTATCAGCTACAACCTTAATACCAACTCCATATGCAAGCTGGTGGATGAGAATGGAGTGGTCAACTGTATCAAAGGTCGCCGAGAGTGCCGACCGTATCCACAGGGAAGATTGTTGCCTGCCCAACTTTAAACAAAGATCATCCACCAGAGTAACTAAAACCAAACCCAGGCCTAAAACCAGATGGAAATGGGTCAAGGGCAGGGATGTCACCCGGGAAGGCCTGGAGCTGAAACGATCCATAACATCACAGTGAGTCCCTTTTCCCCGTGGGCTGGACTCTGCCCTTTGCCGTTCCTCGCTTGCCCAGTGGCCATGGCAAGGAATTGTGCATTGGCTGAGCTGGTGGCCTGGGGAAGGTGCTTGTCTGGAAGAAGAGGAGGAGGAGATTGGATTTTTACCCTGCCCTTCACTCGGAGCAGCTTACAGTCCCCTTCCCTTCCCCTCCCCACAGCAGACACCCCGTGAGGTTGGTGGGGCTGACAGAGCTCTTTCAAGAACTGCTGTTGAGAGAACTGTGACTGACCCAAGGTCACCCATCTGGCTTCATGTGGAGGACTGGGCAATCACACCTGGTTCTCCAGATTTGGGTCTGCTGCTGCTGCTCTTAACCACTATGTCATGGGCAGAGCAGCTGGAGTCGCCAGCACTCCACAGAGAGCCCCACTCCGAGCTGGGAGCCATCGCCAGCGCCCTAGTCAGTAACCTCTGCATCCAGTCCTGCAGCAGCCGGTGAGGCCCAGGGGCAAGCGGAAAGCCTGCCCGATTCACCGCCGTGTGTGGCTTGGTCGAGGGAGCGGCTCCGCAAGGACTTAGCAACCCGCTGCTGAGACGCACGCTGGCAGGGAAGGTGGGCGTTGAGCCCTGAGTACTGACAGGAGCTGCGCCACCGCTCAGGGAAGCACTGCCGGAGGCCCACATGGCTCCCGCTCGGAGTGGGGCTCTCTGTGGAAGCAACAAGTTGCATCTGTGGTGACCTCGTACCCACCCTTGGCTCCTGCTCTCGGACCTCGCGCCTGTTCGGATTCCTGGATTCCTGACCTCCTGCTTCGAACGACCACCCTCTTGGACTCTCGGCCCGGCTCCTGTTCTGTCTCTTCCGGCTACAACCCCCAGACCGGACCTGCCTCCTGGCCCAGCCCAGCGCGTGACAGACTACACCAAAGTGCAGAACAGTGGTTGGTGACTAGCGGGTGAAGGCGTTGCCCCGAGTAATTGTCTCCTGCCCTGTGATGCGCAGGGCTCCTCTTCACTGGTCTTGCCAGAGAGCCCAGCCCCACTGCTCTGGCAGGGACCACGACGCAGGGGCAGCATCAGTGGGGGGGGCGCATCACCCACTCCCTGCCTGGGGCTGGATTCTGGGCCCCGGTTCCCGCCATCGCCAAGGCCCTCCTGCTCCCGGCACGCGCCCGTTCATGAGCCACAGAAGCCAGGTCAGCCCGGCTGGTCCCTGAAAGGCCCCCCCCCCCGGGTTGCCCCAGTCGGGGTATCTGGAGCCTCTGAGAGCACCGGGTGGGAGGTCTCTCTCGGCTCCCTTGGGACAGTGGGAAGGCGAAGGCTGCCAAGAGGACCCCCCCCGATCTTTCTGCTGCTTGGCAGGCCGAGCTGGGCCTGGGCTGGCTCCGCCGCCACTCCCCGTCCCCACAGGACTGATGGCATTTATCTGTGCGATGAGAGCTGATGTATCGCAGTGCATATATCTCGCCTGGGTCTGTAAGTTATCTGCCCAGCGATGCCTGGAGCCATAATTCACTCTGCCGTGGAAGGGGGAAGGAGCAGCCAGGCCCATCACCGGCCTGCCGGCGCTTCTTGCCACGCAGGGGAAGGGCCTGTCTGCGGGGGAGTCTGTCCCGGTTCTGCCTGTGGGAAGGAAGGGAGCCCCTGGCAGGAACCCCCGAGGGTGGGAGCCTGGCCCTCGCGCATTCTGGCTTTTAAAATTATTATTATTATTTTGTTCTGGCAGCCTCTGGGTCACCCTGAGAATCACTGGGCCCAGGGCGATTCTCCAGCAACAAACTGAAGGGAATCCCCCCCCCCAAACCCCCGCCACAGTGTGCCCTCCCGGCCTCTTCTGCTGTGCCCCAGCCCGAGGACGTGTGCATGAACCCCAGTGCCCACCGCTCCCTCGGCCTCCTGGCCCCCGCGGCTCTAGCAAGGGCTCCGGGGGAGGGGGGGGACCTGCATCTCTGGGGAGGCATCCGTGTCTTGCCTCTTGCCGAATGCTTCCGCTGAGCCGTGTGCCTCTTTTTCTGTATGTGCCGTGACACAAATCTCTCTGTCCTCTGTGCCTGTCTGCAAGCGCAGCTTCTGGGATTCAGGCTCAGTTGTCAGTGTGAATAACGGCAAGTGTCCCTGAACGAATGGAGGGCAGCGCAGCTCCCACTGTTTCCCAGCATCCCGTGCTCCCCACCCCCCAGCACACGGAGAGGAGGAGGCGGCGGCGGCAGCATCTTGAGTGGCTGGCCAGCCTAGGAGGCAGTGTTGCCTCTGGGGTTGGCGCTTGCTTTCGACGGAGTGCCACGGGAGGGGGGAGGGGCTGGGCCTGAGCAGCGGAGCGCCTGGATGCTGCCGCTTGTGCCGATGTGCCCAGTGCCCCAGTAGCAGCTGAGCCCCCCCACTTGGTGAGCCTGTGCAAGATGCTCACTTGGCAGGCAGGCAGGCAGGCTGACGTTTGGTTCTGGCTGGTTTTCAGTGGCTCTGCCAGGAGCTCCCAGGAGCCAAACGGGCTCAGAACTACCTGCTGGGGAGGCACAGAGGGAGGCCCCGGGTGGTCCCCCTGCCTGGGGCATTGGGAGAACTGCTTGGGGTCTGACTGCGGGGGCAACAACAGGGCAGAGAGGCCGAGGCCTTCCCCTGATAAGAACCTCAGAAGAGCCCTGCTGGGTCAGACCAGGGAGGGTCCCTCTAGTCTGGAGGGCCAACAACAGGGCAGAGAGGCTGAGGCCTTCATAAGAGCATCAGAAGAGCCCTGCTGGGTCAGACCAGTGGGGGTCCATCTAGTCCAGCACCCTGTCTCAGGCAGTGGCCAGCCAGTTCCTCCGGAGGGCCAACAACAGGGCAGAGAGGCCGAGGCCTTCCCCTGAGAAGAGCATCAGAAGAGCCCTGCTGGCTCAGACCAGGGAGGGTCCCTCTAGTCCAGCCTCCCGTCTCACACAGGGGCCAGCCAGTTCCTCTGGAGGGCCAACAACAGGGCACAAAGGCCAAGGCCTTCCCCCTTCTGTTGCCTCCCAGTTCCGATAATCAGAGGGTTATTGCCTCTGTAGATGGAGGCTTCCTTGAGTCAACATGGCTAGTAGCCACTGATGGACCTCTCCTCCAGGAATCTATCTTACCCTCTTTTAAAGCTATCTGTGGACATCACTACCTCCAGCAAATACCACAGATTACTTACCAACAGTGTTACCTCTAAGCTGAGTTAGTGTGAGCTAGCTCAGTTTTTTAGCCTCCACCTCACACATTTTTGTCTTCGCTCAGGAAAGAGGGCTCCAGAGCAAACTAAGCTATGCAGTAGCCAAATCGCTCGCTCACAACTCTAATGCCAGTAGCTCACAAAGTAGATTTTTTGCTCACAAGACTCCACAGCTTAGAGGGAGCATTTTACCGATTAAAGACATGGTGTTTGTTCAACATCTTTATCAATGATTTGGATGACAGAATAGAGGGAATGCTTATTAAATTTGCAGCTTATACAAAATTGGGAGGGGTAGCAAATACGGTAGAAGACAGAGTCAGGATACAGGATGATTCTGACAGACTGGAAAACTGGGCTAATAGAAATAAAATGGATTTCAATGGGGATAAATGTAAAGTTCTGCATTTAGGTAGGGAAAATCAAATGCATAATTATAGGATGTAGGAGACTTGTCTTGGCAGTAGTATGTGCGAAGAGTACCTAGGGGTCTTAGTAGGCCATACACTGAACATGAGTCAGCAGTGTGATGCAGTAGCTAAAAAGGCAAATGCGATTTTGGGCTGTATCAACAGAAGTATAGTGTCCAGATCACACGAAATGATGGTAAGAACATAAGAGAGGCCAATGTTGGATCAGGCCAATGGCCCATCCAGTCCAACACTCTCACAGTGGCCAAAAATACCAAGTGCCATCAGGAGGTCCAGCAGTGGGGCCAGGGCACTAGAAGCCCCCCAAGGAGACTGTTGCCCCCCAAGCACTGAGAATACAGAGCATCACTTGCCCCAGACTGAAAGTTCCTATCTATACCTTGTGGCTAATAGCCGCTTTACTCTGCTCTGATTAGACCTCACCTAGAGTATTGTGTTCAGTTTTGGGCACCACCATTTAAGGAGGATATAGACAATCTGGAACATGTCCAGAGGAGGGCAACGAAGAGGGTGAGGGGTCTGGCATCCTAGTCCCATGAGGAGAGGTTGAAGGAGCTGGGTGTGTTTAGCCTGGAGAGGAGACGACGGAGAGGTGAGATGACCACCATCTTCAAGTCCTTGAAGGGTTGTCATTAGATTGCCAGTTTGGGGTCAGGAAGCCATTTTTCTCCAGGCCAGTTTTGCTGGAGGTTTTTTGTCATCTTCTGGGCATGGCACAGGGGTCACTGGGGGTGTGTGGGGGGGAGGTATTTGTGAATTTCCTGCCTTGTGCAGGGGGTTGGACTAGGTGACCCCGGAGGTCCCTTCCAGCGCTATGATTCTATGACTCTAGTTCCTTTCTCTGTTCTCAGTTTCATTGGGTACCTCGCGTGCGATCGTTTTCGGAAAGGAAGAAAACTCCCTGTATCCACTTTCTCCAGCCTTGGCTGTCTCTTTTCTAAACTGACAACTCCCAGACTCCTCAGGCTTTTCCCTTCGGGGAGGTGCTCCAACTCCCCCCTCGTTGTCTTAATGACCCTCTTCTTCTGCAGGTCTGCAGTGTCCTTTTGGAGATACAGGGACCAGAGCGGCACACAGTATGCCAAATGAGGCCGCATGAGCGCTCCATACAAGGGCATCACAATATTGGCTGTTTCATTTTCAATCCCTTTCCTAATAAAACCCAGCGTGGAGTTTGCTTCTTTCACTGCTGCGGCACGCTGGGTCGACATTTTCCTCGGGCCTTAAAGCTCCAAGATCTCTTTCAGTCTGAGTCTTCAGCCAGCTCAGGCCGTGTCACCATATATTTAAAATGGGGGGGGGGAGAGAGAGAGAGGTGGTTGTTCCAGTACGTATTGGCCTTACACTCTCCGACATCCAACTTAATTTGTCATGTTGCTGCCCACTCGCCCAGCTGAGAGAAATCCTCCCATACCTTCTGCAGCCTGACTCGGTTTCCAGCATCCAGAATAATTTTGTGCCACCTGCAGCACCACTCATCCCCAACTCCCAAGTCATTTTTGAACACCTTAAAAACTACTCAAGTGCAAGACATCCAACAAGGAGGGGATGTTCTTACATTTGCACGCTAGTCACAGATATGTCCAATTTTGATAACATTCCTGAGAGGGGTTCTGTCAAGCCATTTAGAGCCGTCTTCCTTCTGAGTAAATGTGGCCGCACCGGACCCAGGGGCGCCTTTTCTGGGACCCCACTGCTGACGTCCGCCCTTTGCAGGGACTGGCCATGGATTTCTGCCCTCGGCTTCTTTGCGCTTAGCCAGCTTCTAATCCCTAAAGCGGCCCGTTCTCTCACTCCGTGACTGCCAAGTGCCCACTTTGGTGAGAGACTTTGTCAGAACCCTTTTGGAAGTCCGGTGATAGGACGCCAGCCAGGTTGCTCTTATCCACCTGCTTCAGGGACTCCAGGAGGGCCGTGCGGGTGGGCCAGGAGCCTCCAGCCCTCCGGGGCTCTCCTTGGAGCTCTCCAAAGGCGTCGCAGCCCCCGGCCCCAGGAGCATGTGGCTGCCGGCTTCTCCAAAACCAACGGCCTTTGTTTCCCCGGCTGCACCTTTCCTGACGTTGGGGCTCTTGCCTCTGGCCTCCTCCCGGGCCAGGGCGTCCTGGGCAGACCGGGGAGGGGGCCGGAGGCCGGTGAGCGGGTCCCACCGGACAGCTTGCCCCTCCCTTGGTGTGTGTGGGTCTGGATGGCCCCTGCGGACCCTCCCCCTCCCCTCCCCCAGAGGTCAGCCAGGATACGGCAAAGAGAAAGACGCTCTGCGGGGCCTTCTTCTTCTTCTGGGTCTTCCTGCCCTCCCTCTGCTGCAGACGGAGCCGCTGTTTTCTGCTGTCTTTGGAGATGCTGATGTGCAGGGGGGGGGCATTTCCCAAACCCCCTCTCAGCCTCTGTGGGCAACTCTCCCTCCCCCCCCCCCCCAAGACTCTGCCAGGGCCTGCTTTTTAATTTGGCTCTTTGCTTGAGGGACTCCGGCTTTTGTGCCTCTGCTTCTGGAGATTGCTGTGCTTTCTTCCTCCTCCTCCGTGCGGCCTATTGTCAGAACCACTTAAGGCCATAACAGCTTTGCAGTCGCTGGAGGGTGGGGGTGAGAAGAGAGCCGGGTGCCGTCCCAAATGGGATCCGGGCTCCCCCCCCCCTTCTGCAGCTCTTGAGGGGGCTTTGCTGCCCGGGGTTGGGCAGGAGAAGGGAGGCAAGGAGGGCCCCCCCCGCGCCTTCACCCTCCCTGTCCTCGCGTCCAGATCTCTGCAGGGCTCGAAGGCCGCAGCCCCTGATCAGTTCGCCGAGGCTCTTGAGAGTTTGGCACTGTGTCCTCCCGCCTACCCCAACTGGCATTGCAGGGGGTGAGCCACCGGGCTGCCTTCTCCTGCTAGCTTGGACTTGCCCCCTCCTCTCTCTCTCTCTCTCTCTCCCTCCTCTGTGCACTGCCAGCCTTTCACAGCTGAGCTGCCATTTCCCCTTGGAACCGCAAAGGACCCCTGTCTGGCTTGGAAGGCTCGAGAGTGCGCAACAGACCAAAAAAAAGATCCCCCTGGCTCAGCAAAAGCCTTCCCGTAGCTTTCGTGGGGATTTCGGCCGCCCAGCCTCAGAGCACTTCTCCTCGCAACCTCCTTGCAGGCTCCCTGCTCCGCTTCCCCTCCGGTTGTCCTGCTCCCCTCCCCTCACGCCATCTGCAACGGCTGCCGGTTCCGGTGGCCTCCCGCGTCCACGCGCGTCCCAGGCGGTGGCTGGCCTTGGCCCCTCCCATCAGCTCTTGAAGGGCCTCGGAGTCCCAAGAGGGGGCTTTGGAAGAGAACCAGCCGTGTCAGGCCCCCCGTCTGCCGCTACTCCTGACCAAGCGGTGGTCACCCGCCGTGGAGTGGGGAGGAGCAGTGGCTGAGAACCTGAGAGATCCCTCAGTGCCAGACCGCCGGTGGCACCACCCTCCGCTTCTCCGGATCTGGGCTGGAACCCGTCTCCTGCACCTCGCATCTCTCAGGGTCCCAGGACGCTCCACAATCCTTACCCCCTCAGTAAGCTTCCCAACTGCCCTGGGCCTGGAAGGCGCTGGAGCTGCTCGCTGAGAGACGTTGGGTCCTTCAGTGGACCCTCGGCATGTTCCTCAGCTGTTGGAACACTTAGAATCATAGAACCAGAGAAGGTGAGAGTTGGAACTGGGACCTCACAGGCCATCTAGTCCAACCCCCTGCACGCTGCAGGAGCATAGCCCAAAGATAGCCCTACATACCTACGACATATCCGAAAGAGGGTCGTCCAGCCTTCGCTCGAAAACGTCCAGTGAAGGAGCATCCACCCCCCCACCCTGAGGCAGACTGCTCCACTGCTCAACCACTCTGACAGTTAGGAAGTTTCTCCTGATATTTAGCCGGCATCGACTCCCCTGCAACCTCCACCGACCAGACCTAGTCCCGCAATCCGGAGCAAGAGAGAATAGTTCTGCTCCATCCTCCACATGACAGCCCCTCAAATACCCGAAGACTGCAATCATGTGCCCCCCTCGGGGGGGGGGCAGTTTGGTGTAGTAGTTAAGTGCGCGGACGCTAATCTGGGAGAACCGGGTTTGATTCCCCACTCCTCCACTTGCACCTGGCTGGATGACCTTGGGCAAGCCGTAGTTCTGACAAGAGCTGTCCTTGAAAAAGAGCAGTTTCTGTCAAGAGCTCTCTCAGCCCCACCTCCCTCACAGGGTGTCTGTTGTGGGGAGAGGAAGGGAAAGGAGTTTGTAAGCCGCTCTGAGGCACCTTTGGGTAGTGAAGGGCGGGGTATAAATTGATATAAATCCAATCTCCTCCTCCTCCTCTTCTTCTTCCTCCTCCTCCTCTGGATACGCTCTGGACATGCCAGGGGTTCCTGTCTCTCTGTTCCTGCACAGGTTTAAACTCTTAGTGTCTGGAGGCAGTGAAGAATGGGATGTGGGCAACAAACTGAAGCTTGAGCCAAACCAGATGGAAAGTATGGTGGTCCGAGTTAGAACCCAGTGAAGAGTGGGTGTACTGCTTCTTCTTGATGCTCCATCTCTGCAGTATCCTTTCTGAGATACAGTGACCAGTACCGCACCCAGTATTCCATAGATCTGTACATGGGCGTTCCAATCTCGGCTGTTTTATTTTCAGCCCCTTTCCTAACAATTGCTAGCTTGAAGCTTTTTTTCACCACTGCCGCACGCTGGGTTGACCTTTTCAGTGAGCTTTCCACTACAACCCCAAGATCTCTGTCAGTCTCGGACAGTTCAGATCCAATGAGTGTATCTTGAAAATCGGGATTTTTTTTGTTCCAGTATGCGTTACCATCCACTTATCCACACTGAAGTTCATTTGCCACATCTAGTGTAGAGAGGTCCTCCTGTAGGTCTTCATAATCTGCCCTGGTTTCGCCATCCTGAATAATTTGGTATCATCTACAAACTTGATGGTTACACTGCTCACCCCTAATTTGAAATGATTTATGAATAAATTGAGTAGCACCGGCCCCTGTACTGACCCTCGCAGGACCCCACCGCTCGCTTCCCTTCGTCACGAGAACCGTCCCCTCATTCCTGCTCTCTGCTTGCTGCCACGTATCCAACTTTAAAGCCATAAGAGGACCCGTCCTCTTATTCCATGACTGCTCATTTTAATAGTTCTCTCTTTAATAACGGTTTCTGCATTTGGGAGATAAATGCCCACCTCCGGTAAATCAGTAGACTGAGGATCTTGGAACTTGAGATTTCAGTGCATGGCAATATGAACGACAATTGCATATGGCCTTATTTTTAGATATTTGTAAACCTTGTATAGAAACTTATGTGTTGATCTACCACATCTGTTGCTGTATTTTTGTCTCTACTTTATAAATACCGTTCTTCTTTTTCTTTTTTATTGTGGGATTTTCAGTCTCTCCCCCCCCTTTTGTTCTTTTTGTTTGTTTGTTTTGGTTTTTTTAAGGACAGAAATAAAATTTTTAAAATGGCAGTTTCTGCTCATTTGCCGGGGACAGATGTGAGGTTAACGGGGCTGTAGTTTCCTTGATTCCCTTCTGGACTCCTTTTAAAAAGCCAGGGTGGCCTTTGTTATTTCCCTGTCATCCAGCATTGTGCTGGGGGCTGGCCAAGGTGACCCTTGAGGTCCCTTCCCTCCCCACTCCATTTCTGTGTTTTTCACTGGCACTCCGAGCCTGTGTTGTTGCATGGAGTCTGTGCCTAGTCGCCACATCTCCTGCATTGCTCCTTCCGGCAAGCACAGGGCGATCTCTTGCGCTTCAAGGAATCCCACTCCACAGACGGCGAGCCGACCCGTTGCCCTTCCCCGGTACTCTGCTTTGGACAGGAAGACCGAATGAGCATGGTGTGATTCTAGAGACCATGCCTAAAACATGGATGATACAAGAAAGCTCAATAAAGGAATAAAACGAATACACACGTTCTGTTCAAGAATTCAGGCTGAGCAAGGATGCATAGAGAAAGGTGGAAACGTACAGGCCCCTTTCTGTACACCAGGGTCCTTATCCTGATAGTATTTAACTAGGACTAACTCACTAGCATTACTTAAAGTTCAGCGTTTCTTGAGACCCTGCTGTCTTGACGGCACCTGAAGGGAGGCGCAGCGGGACTCGAGTCAGTTCTGCTCTTGAGCTGGACCCCGCAGTACTCGGCCCGCTTCCCCTGGCAATCATGGGTGGGGCTGAGAGAGCTCTTTCCCTTTGGAAAGCTTTGCCCTTTGGAGCAAGAGCACTCAAGGAGCTGCGGCCACACAAGAGCTTCCCGGCTTGCTTGGGGAGGGCGGGAAGCTCTTCCTTTGGGTGAAAGAAGATCAACTGACCGCCTCTTCCAAACAGGAGGCTGTGCCGTCCTGTACATGAAACCTCTTCTCCAGAGGGCGTTCGGTTGAGGGCAGCGAAGGTCCTGCCCTCCTGGCACTCCCCACGCCCCCACGCGCCCGTGAGACAGTGGTGCCGTTGGAATGTTTAGCACTGTCAGGTTCCACAGCAAGTAACTCTTCACACACGTTTCCTGAGAAGCGTTATGCTTTATTAGAGTACAAAACCGGTACCATATCCACAGAATTATTGTTAGGAATAACTATAGGGCGGGACCATCCGTACATATTGCCAGACGAGGCGAATAGCTAAGCAAATGAATTTCGAGCGCGCGCACGTGGAAATTCTCCCGGTGGGAAGTTACATAACGAGCAGGAGACTCGCAGGGCCCCTGAGAGCAGAAAGATTCACACCAGTGGTGGACCGCAAGCCTTCCCATCCTTACAAGGCCAGACTGATAACGCTCCCATGGTCTCTGAGGCAATGTTTACGCAAAGCTGCTGGGCTGCGAGCAAGCGGGAACGGAAGGACAGAAGCAACATAAAATGGCAGCTAGCTGACAAGCACCATCTTTACGATGTTTACTGTGTTGCTGATAGTATTTGGTTTTACTGATGTATTCATGACCTATTGTGATGGTGTCTTTATGCTGCACACCCCCTGAGCCCTGTTCTCCGGGGGAGGGCAGTTTAAAATGGAATGTAGTGAATCAGTAAACTGTAACGGAGAAAGAGCTCCTGAGCATATGCAGGGTCCCCCACCGCATGTAGCTGCCGGAAGCTGAGATGCATCTGGGGCTTTCGGGCTCAGAGGGTGGGAGCTACAAAATGACTCCTTCCTGCTGTGCCGGGCCAGGCACCCGGCAGTGTCTGCATCTCTCTTCTCAGAGTCCCCCATTCGGGATTGTCCCCGTCATTCTGCAGAAACCGGGACCACAGAATCATAGAATCATGGAATGTTAGAGTTGGATGGGACGTTGCAGGTGATCTGGTCCAACCCCCTGCAACACTCTGCAGGAGCATAGCCGAAAGATAGCCCTGCAACATACCCGAAAGATGGTCGTCCAGCCTCCGCTTGAAAACGTCCAGCAAAGGAGCATCCACCACCTCCCGAGGCAGTCAGTTCCACGGCTCAACCACTCTGACAGTTAAGAAATTTCTCCTGATATTTAGTCGATAACGAATCCCTTGTAATTTCCACCCATTAGATCTAGTCTTGCAATCCGGAGCAGGAGAGAATAGATCCGCTCCACCTTCTTCGTGACAGCCCTTCAGATACTCGAAGACTGCAATCATGTCTCCTCTAAGCCTTCTCTTTCCCAGGCTAAACAGACCCAACTCTTTCAGCCTTTCCTCGTAAGACTTGGATTCCAACCCTCTCACCATCCTGGTTGCCCTCTTCTGGACACGCTCGAGCTTGTCAGCATCCTTCCTAAAATGTGGCACCCAAAACTGGACACAGGAGTCCAGGTGAAGCCTGGCCATAGCAGAATAGAGCGGAATGACCACCTCCCGTGAAAGAAAAAGCCGGGAGAAAAACCAGGAAGATGAAGAAAAGCCGGGAGGCTCTTTGCTCTTAGGGGGCCCCTGGGCTTCTGAGAGTGGGAAATCTCCCAGGGCACGTGGGTGTGGGTGTGGGAGGGGGGTGACTCTCCCCCCCACCCCCTGCACAGCTGCCTTTGAGCTGCAGCCTCCTCGCCCTCCTGTCCTTCTGGGTCCTGGCAGGATGGATATGGTGAAGGAGCAGGTGTGTGTGTCCCCCCCCCCCGCTAGCAACTCCCTGTGACCCAGCGCTTGTGTGTGTCGATATGCGGGGGGGGGGGAGCCTGGGTGTGAAAGCCAAGGCCCCCCCCCCCCCCCCCCCGGGGTCATTAATCTGTGGCAGAGCCGGGTGCCCGGATTCTGCTGCACCAAGCACTTTCCCCTCTGATTTATTCACCTATTGCTTTGCAATGCTTTCCTCTCTCCACGATCCAGTCCAAGAAGACTGTGCTGTGTGCTATACATATATATATCTATCTCTGCAGCAGGCCTACCTGGTGGCGGGCGGGGGGGGGGGGCTCTGTGCACACACAGATCAAAGGGGCAGTTGCCCCCTTTGCAGGATGGCCTTGGGATTTGGTCTGGCCGGCAAGGCTGTGACTTACCCACAGGGGGGCAGCGCCAGAAGGTCTTTCACCCCACAGGCCACTGCTCCCATTCCGTGGGCAGCGTTCCCGTGCCGGCCTCCTGCTCTAGGGTGAGCTGGCCCCGTTCACCTGGCGTGCCGTGGCATGGGCGTGCCTGGGGCTGGCAGAGGACGTTGTGGGGTTGCCCCTTTCATGAGTGGTGCCTCCCTGTGTGGCGGGCCTTCCGTCCACAGCTGCAAGCAGCTGCTCCGAGAAGTGCTCATCGGGAGCCCCCGTTTCCTTCTTTTCTGCTTCCTGCCTCGTGGTCCCTTTGGCAAAATGGGCTTGGGGTGGGGCCTGGCCCAGGAGGGTCTCCCCTCCCGACCTTGTGAGATGGCTTGAGAAACGCCCAACGGCGTCGGCGGAGCTTTGCTGCGCAGGTCTGGCAGGGGGGGCTTGGTTCAGCGGGTGGCGGGCAATGTTCCCTCTAAGTTGTGGGGTCTTGTGAGCAAAAAGTCTACTTTGTGACCTACTGGCATTAAAGTTGTGAGCAAGAGATTTGGCTGCCGGATAAACTAGTTTGCTCTGGAGCTGCCCTCCTTCCTGAGCCAAGACAAAAATGTGTGAGCCAGAGGCTCAAAAACTTTGAGCTAGCTCACACCAACTCAGCTTAGAGGGGACACTGGTGGCGGGCGGCGAGCTCCCTTTGCGGCGCGCCTCGTCGGCAGCCTTCTCAAAGGCCGGCCAGCACGTGACAGGCTGGCAGGAGTGTATTTTAATCCAGTTGTCACCTGTGCCGGTACCAAGGCTAAGAGACTTTTAACCTTGTTGCTCTCTCCGCTGTTTCTTAAAGCCATCATCCTTCATGCCGTGATGGCCAAAAAATGAGCTCAGTCTGTCAAACCGTGTGAGGTTAGAGCTGTGGATCATGTCGGCTGACAGCCAACTGTGGCCCTCCCTCCCTCCCTCCTCCTGAATTACCTCTTGACTGCGGGCATGTCTGGCCGAATGGCGGGGGGAGGGAAGGACGTCTGGCAGGAGTGACAGTGGCTGGGGGGGCTGGTGCTCACAGCCTTTGCTCAGGCACCGCCTGACCCGTGGCACTCACCAGAGGCAACTCCCTCCTCCAGCCGGGGGCGGGGGGGGGGACACACCTGCGAAGGGAGCACCTTGTGCAGCAGACCCAGCAGAGGGGATGCCAAGCAGGAACTGCCGGGGGGAGGGAGGGGGAGAGGGTTGAGTTGGTGAAGCCACAAGGACCAGCTTTGTGTTGGGACGTGGCACTAGAAGCTGCTAAGGGACTCCTTACCTCTGTCTCCCTTGGAGCCCTGGGTTCGGATTCGACCGCCACACTTCAAATTACAGAGCAGGGGGGATTCCTCCTTCACCCCAGCAGCAGCAGCAGCAGCAGCAGCAGCGGACTGACCAGGCCCTCGTCACCAGTGGCTGTGGCTCTAGGCCAGAAGCCAGCCAGATGAGTCTGTTTTTGTCCCATCACCTTCCCACGAGTCCTGACTTGCTTCTGATTTCTAACAAATGCTTGCTTACCCACTGGAGCCCAGGGAGCGGCAAAGACCTCTCTTGCAGGCCGTCGGCAGAGGGGCACATGTGGAGCTCTGGGGGGGGGGGGTTTCCTCTCCTGTCAAATGAATAGGGGTCTGTGGGAAGGGCTGTCAGCCCCCACAGTGCCTGCAGGATCCCAGCCCTCCACCCACCCCCGGCCCCTGGCTTTGGCAACTGGCAGGAGTGGGCTTTCTGGAAGGCAACCTGGGGGGGGGGGTGCCCAGTGCTGCCGCCACCGCTGCTTCTTCTCTTTCTCTCCCCCCCCCCTCTCGTGGACATGGGACAGACATCATCGGGAGAGCTCGGGGCGGGTGATCCGTGTGGTTGGAACTGCAGCGAGGGTTCTTTCCGTGTGCTTCAAAAGCCCCTTTTGCTTCCCAGAGAGTTGGGTGTCGTGGTTAAGTGCGCGGACTCTAATCTGGGAGAACCGGGTTTGATTCTCCACTCCTCCTCCACTTGCACCTGGCTGGATGGCCTTGGGCAAGCCGTAGTTCTTTCAGAGCTGTTCTCTCAAGGGCAGTTCTGGAAAGAGCTCTCTCAGCCCCGCCCGCCTCACAGGGTGTCTGTTGTAGGGAGGGGAAGGAGATTGTAAATTTGGTGAGCAGTGGTTAAAGCCAGTTTGGTGCAGTGGTTAAAGTGCACAGACTCTAATCTGGGAGAACTGGGTTTAATCCCCCACTCCTCCACTTGCAGCTGCTGGATGACCTTGGGGAAGCCGTAGTTCTGATAAGAGCTGTCCTTGAAAAAGAGCCGTTTCTGTCAGAGCTCTCTCAGCCCCACCTCCCTCATAGGGTGCCTGTTGTGTGGGGAGGGGAAGGGAAAGGACTTTGTGAGCCGCTCTGAGACTCCCTTGGGTAGTGAAGGGCCATGGGGTAGACATCCAATCTCCTCCTCCTCCTCCTCCTCCTCTTCCCGGCACCTGAGCTGAGCTGACTAGGTCTTCCTTGGAAGCTCACCAGGGGCGCTGTGCTGAAACTCCTCTGGCTTCACGAGGCTGGCTTCAGAGACTTGGCAGCTGACGGTCTGGCACCAGTGCCAGAGGGCCGGGCCATCCCCGATGGGAGCTGGGAGCCCTGAATGGCCGAGGCGGGTGGCTGCTGAGCAAAGGGCTCCGTGCTCCCGCCAGAGGGGGCCTTCAGAAGGCCTCCGCTGACTTCCCCGTGGCCTGCTGCTGGGCGGCCTTGCGTAGACAGTCCACACACCCCCGCCCCACCTTCAGGCTTCGTTCTTCAGCGGCTGCCTCGTCCTCCTCCTCCTCCTGGGGGGCCCTCGTGTCCTCGGCCCTGGGGCGGAGTTCCAGGAGGGAGCCGGTGCCTCCTGGCGGTGGCCTTTCACTTAGCCAGCGATGAGGCTTGCCTTGTGAAAGATGCCGTAACCACGGCTATAAAGTGCCTTTATGGACTCTGTTCCGTGTTTCCTGCGCCTGCGATGCCTTCCCCTCCCTAAACCTTTATTTCAGGTTAGGTCCCAGTGGGCAGTTTTATTGCTCTTTAAACGGTGCTGGCAAAAGCCCCTCCCTTCTCGGCTGGTAGCCCCCCCTCCCCCCCTTCCTTGGCAGCTCAGGCCCCTCATCTGATCAGCATTCATGTGGCTGAACCTGCAAGCTGCAAAGGAAATGCTTCTCCGCTTGCTCGCTCGCTCATGCGCCGCTTTAAAGGAATTAATCGGGATGTGTCTGGTGGCCCCGCAGGGGAAGGCGCTGTCTGTGCAGCTGAGGCTGCCTCTTGGCAGCTTAGCCGGCACATGAGCCCGTGCGGGTCCCCTTGGCAGGTCCCCTTCCTCCCACAAAGTGGGGACTCGTGGGCTGGTTGGGGCTGCAGCTGCCACTCCTCTGAGTCAGGGCACGGGGCAACAGAACTCCCTTTGCCCCACGCTCTGAGCACAGCTATCTTGCCATAGACCCTCCACCGTGCCTCCGTCCCACGCTGGCTGGCTGGCTGGCAGGCTTCCCCACAGCCACAAGCCCCTGAATAGGTCCATTGCCCAGGCACGCACTGCAAGTCTGTGGAGTGATCTGTGTGTCTTGAGGGGGTGCAGAACCTTTGTCTGTGTTTATTTATTTAAGCATTTATATCCTGCTTTGCACCCCCTCCCCATATCCTGGGACTGAAGCAGTTTACAAATCAATGCAAAAATCCACTTTAAAGAAACTCACACACACTTTGCACTGCTCAAACATCCTGCGTTGGCACTGGCTTGTTTTCAGCAGTCCACGCTCACGCCCGGGCTCAGCGGCCTCAGTGGTGCCCAGGGGAAGTCTGATAGCTGAATCAGCCCCTTGTCTGCCCAGGTCGGCCCCGTCTCTTTGGACCAACAGCGGCTCTCCATCCATGTTGGGCCGAGGGAGGTCTTTCCACATCCCCTGCCACCTGATCCTTTCAACTGGAGATGCTGCCAGGGATCGGATGTGGGACTTTCTGTATACGAAGCAGGTGCTGTGCCACCGAGCCACGGCACCTCCCTTAAAGGTCTCAGACAGCTGGCGCAGATGTGGCTCGCCTCTCTCCACAGGGTTCACACACACACCCTGAAACTCTCAGGGGAGGGCTTCGGGGGCCCGAAGGGGCTCCCTGCCAAGAAGCCAGGGTGTTCTCTCCACGTGCCCACGCCTCCTCCTTTGGGCCCCGTGGCAGGATGCCCTGAGAGCTTTCCGGTCTGCGGTGGGATGTCCTGCCTTCTGGACTTGGTGCTCCCCTTGTGCCCCTTCCAGCCCTCTGGGGCTGTCGCTCTGGGCTCCACTTTAGGTGCCGCGTTTGTGCCATGCCTTGGGCCCCCTCCCGTGTCCCTCCAGGCATGAGGCTGCGTCGATGTGGCAGGTCGGGGGTTCTCAGGGCGGCACCTGCCCCTGTGTCTCGAGGCGCCTGCTGGCTGCCCCACCTTTTGGGCTCCCTTCTCCCCTGGGCCCCGCTCAGACGCTTTCCTTCCTTCCTCCCATCCTGCTTCCCTCCCTGCCCACCTCTTTCTTCAATCCCTCACTCCCAACTGGGTACGCTACAGGCCATGGGGGATGGCGGAGGGAGGTGGGACGGGG
>NW_015160237.1:161537-162085 GCF_001447785.1 Gekko japonicus
GGGGGGAGGGGGGGGAGAAGGAGCATTAGAACAAGAAGACACTGGCATCTCTAGGACCAGGGCTGGGAGTCAGGGAAAGGAGGCCACGGGCAGATTTGCACACACCCCTCCCCATCTAACGCCCCCCCCACCATCTTCTCCCCACCGCAGCGTGTGCACGGGCTCCCGGACTCCCCCGTGGTGGCTCTCCCCGGGTCCTGGCCCCACAGAGACTGGCGGTGGGTAGCTGAGGCTGGCCACCAGGTTTTCTGTCTGTGGGGGAAAGACCCGTGAGCTTGGGTGGCCGTGCTGCTCCCTGAACCTTTGCTCGGTCCCCTACAAAAGCTGGAACCTTGACTAATCCATTTCATTGGAACATGTGTTGAGACATACCGGGGAGGGCCTTGGGAGAGATCTCGCTCCCTCCCCCAGATCGAAGGGTCAGATACACCCAAGTGGTCTGTTGCCCATCCGGAAGGAACCAAAACCCAGAAGTACCTCCGCAGCAGCCATTTTGCAGCTGTTTCTGTTGCCTCTCTATGTCTCCAGGCTCAAGGACCTGGGGGGGG
>NW_015160237.1:162104-166188 GCF_001447785.1 Gekko japonicus
GACCTAGAGCCTTCGCTGAGGCCTGGGCAGGGGGCATTGGGGGGGGGGAGAGCAGAGTCAGTCACACCAGGTCAGGGCGGAAGAGCCGTAGAGCTGCCAGGGTGGGTTTTAGCAGGGCCAGGCCCCTTGGTCAGACAGCGGGTTGTGGGTAAGCAGTCCCCCGCCCCAGCCTGGGCAGGCTTGGAGGAGCTCTTGGACTGGGCTGGCTTCCCAGCAATGCTCCCTCTAAGCTGTGGAGTCTTGTGAGCAAAAGTTCTACTTTGTAAGCTCCTGGCATTAAAGTTGTGAGCGAGCGATTTGGCTGCTGCAGATATCAGTTTGCTCTGGAGCCATCCTTCTTGAGTTAAGAGACAAATGTGTGAGCCGGAAGCGAAAAAACTGTGAGCTAGCTCACACTAACTCAGCTTAGAGGGAACCCTGCTTCCCAGACCAGTGGCCCCCCCCCCCCCCGGGAACTGCTAGGCCTGCCCTGACTTTGGGTCGGCAGGGGAGGGGGTGGTTTGTGGCTCAGCTGGGCGGACGATTGGCCGATCAGTGGCCTTGGACTCCCCTTGGCCCTTGTGGTGACGTGGCCTGCCCCGCGAGGAGTTCCATAAGCCGGAATGGCTTCCCTACCCTTGCCCGGGGGGCGTGGGAGACAGGAGACCCCGTGGTGCAGCCAGTGCTTTGGGAGACTCTGCTGGCCCCTCTTGTCGGGGGGGTGTGTCCTTTGCCACCTGTCCATTTCGTTGTTGTGGGAGCCGCGTAGGGGTTCCCAGGCCATCCCACTGACCTGTGCGGCATCTCTCTCTCTCTCTCTCTCTCTCCTCCTGTAGGCATTGAGTGTCCCCGTGGAGCCCGCAACCTGCCGGGCCTGGTCCAGGAGGGGGAGCCCTTCAGCGAGGAGGCCACGCTCTTCACCAAGGAACTGGTGCTCCAGCGAGAGGTAGGACCTTGCGGTGCCCCCCCCCCCCCCCCGGGCCCCGGGCCCGGGGGGGCCGGCCCGGGGAGGGAATGAAGCCGCCGCATTGCGGGGTGGGGTGGGGCTGTTGTGGGCAGATGCTCTGTGTGTGACCCCACCACGGGTTGTGTTTGGGAGGGGGCGTGGGGGGCGGCTTTCTCCGATGGCGTTTCCTGGCCCAGCTGGAGGGCACTGCGGGTTGAGGAGGAGGAGAAGGAGGCCTCTGGCCTTTGGTTTGAACGTGGGCATGGGGCTTGCGCCCCCGCCTGCTCCCTTGATGGGGAGGGTGCCCAGAGCATGCCCGGCGGCAACACAGGCAGCTGCCTCCTCCTCGTGAGTCAGAGCCTTGGTCCATCGCAGTCCGGTCTGTCCGCTCAGGCTCACCGAGGCCTTTCCCGCTGCCTCCACCCCAGAGTTCTCTGCCAGGGAGGCCCCTCCCGGGACGATGCCCGCACACCTCCACCTGAGGCAGCCCCAGAGACGGGCCCCGGGGTCTTTGCGGCAAAGGAGAAAGGGAGGGAGACGGCTTCTCTTTAAAGCCCGGGGAGGGAGGGAGGGAGGGAGGGAGGGGTGGTGGTGCTGTGGAGAACAGCAGAAGCTCCATGGCACCCGGGGGAGTCGGTGGTTGTGTCGCGTGAGGCATCTTGGGCAAGAGACTTTGGAGAGGGCCCTGGGCCCATGTGGCCGGTGTGGGCCTCAGCCTGGCCCCACGGAGCTGTCCCTTCTGAGTTCCCCCTGCCACTTTGGGTGTGACAGCCCACCTCCTCCCCCGACGGTCCAGCCCACCAGAGAAGACCTGCTTCTCCAGGCCTGCTTCCCCCCCCTGCCCCCCCCCCGTGGCTCTGCCTGCAGGGGTGAGGTAGGTCGCAGGCAGCGACAGGGCTTGTTCAGTGGTCTCCCCCTTGAGGCTTGCCTGGCACCTCTGCTGCTTCCCTTCAGACACCAGATCCAGAGGGTTTCTTCCAGTTTGGTGTAGTGGTTAAGTGCGCAGACTCTTATCTGAGAGAACTGGGTTTAATCCCCCACTGGCACCTGGCTGGATGACCTTGGGCAAGCCGTAGTTCTGACAAGAGCTGTTCTTGAAAAATAGCAGTTTCTGTCAAGAGCTCTCTCAGCCCCACCCGCCTCACAGGTGGTGTCTGTTGTGGGGAGGGGAAGGGAAAGGAGTTTGTGAGCCGCTCCGAGACTCCTTCGGGTAGTGAAGGGCCACGGGGTATAGATCCAATCTCTTCTCTTCTTCTTCTTATGGAACGGTTCTGTCTTGTTGGACTTTTGGTGCTCATCTCCTTCCAGCCCGAGTGCTGTTCTGTGGATAACCCTCTAGACTGCTTTACGCTGTGTTTTTAGGGCTTGTTTTAATATTGATAATTTGATGGAATTTGATGGTCGTGTTTGTATCTTGTGAACTGCCTGTAGTCGATCTCGGGAGAGGCGGTGCGTACAGTTGATAGAGGAATAATAATAATCAGCGTACCCTGGCCCTGGGGTGGTGGTGGGGGAACAGAACACACAGGCTTGTGTGTGCCGCAACCGCCTCCTGGCCAAGAAGCAGCTGCAGAGTTTCTGTCCGTTGATCCCGCCGCCCCCCTTTCCCATGGCCCCTGCCCCACCCCAGACCTCGGAAGCCTTTCTGTGTACCGTGTTGGTTTGCCCCCCTCTCCTGAACTGGCTGGTTTGATTTTATTAGTGGGGAACATTCAGCTCCCAGCAGCAGGCAGAGGAATATTTATGCCTCCCGGTGACCAGGCCGCCCTTTATTGCCCTTCTCGGCAGCAAGCTGGAAATTGGCTTCGGAAGAGAGCTGCCGGCCCGCTTTCCTGGAACCGGGCACCATGGGCTGCTGCCGGCAAGGCGGGCTGTGCTGCGGGCGGGCTGCTGGCATTTCCCACCCATCACTCACTGTCAGGCTGCTCGCTGCCCCCCTCCCTCCCTCCCAGAGGAAATGTCTCTTTCATGCCCCAGGGCTTCCTCCCACCCACCCACCCTGCTGACCTCTCAGAGGAACAGATGCCCCCGGGCATCGCAGGCCCAGACTTGACACCAGTCCCCCGCAGGGCTATCCTGCAGTGCCCCTGTGCCGCCCAGCCCCCTGGCAGTGCTTTGAGAGAGCCGAGGGCGGCATCCCTGACGGAGCACTCTCTGTGTGTGCTCAGAAGCACTCTTGGTTGACTCGCCTGCTCCAGAGCAGAGCCCCCCTACTGGAGACTGGGGCCAGAGCTGTGCCCTGGCAGCTGTGATGGCACGCTCTGCGGACTGCTCCCCTCCGCCACGTGCCGCTCCTGTGCTCCCACCCTCTCTGCCCCACACCCAGGCCTCCTGCCGGGCCCGTGAGGGGCTGCTGTTCAGGCCGCCTGCTTCCCACTGCCTCCAGATGACACACACACACCCTTCCAGAGAGCGGCTGCTGCTTGCAGGGCCAGACGGGGGCATCTCCGGGTACTCTCTGCCTGGGAACACAGACACGTGCGCGCGGGGCGGCCTTCTGCTGAGTCAGCCCATCAGATTCCGGACTCGCCACTCAGACTGGCAGTGGCTCTCTCGGGGGGGGGTCTCAGGCGGAGGGGGGCCCTGTCACATCACTGCCTGCCTGCTCCTCTTAGCTGGAGGATGGACGTGAGGCCTTCCGCGTGCCCAGCAGATGCTCGGCCATGGAGCCAAGGGGGCAGCAGGAAGCGGGAGAGCTTTTGCCGCCTCCTCCTCCTCCTCCTCCTCCTCCTCCTGCTGCTGGGTCCCAGGGCTGTGGGGCCCCTCCTCTCTACCCTCCGCGTCCAGAGCAGCACGGATGCTGCTGCGGGTGGGAAGGTGCTGGGTGCTGCAGCTACCTGGCCCCGGAAGGGCGGCTGAGCAGTGGGTCTGCTTGGGTGAGGGGGGGGGCTCGGTGGGGCCGGGACGGTGGCCCCCAGCACCGCATGTCCCATCCCCGGCTGTGGCTTCCGGACAGCACCTGCCTCCTGGGCGGGGAGGCGAAGGAAGGGGCGAGTCGAGAGGCGGGGGCTAGTTCCGGCGGGGGCGCTGCTTTCGGGTTCTTTCCAAGTCAAAATGCTCCGGTGGTTCTCTCGTGGGTGTGAGTGGCCCAGCTGCCTGGGCCTCCCTGTGGGAGGGGTGCTTGGGGGGGGGGAGGCTGCGCTGCAGGGTCCGGAACGT
>NW_015160237.1:166234-176574 GCF_001447785.1 Gekko japonicus
GGGGGGGGGGCGGCAGGTGGTGCCAGAGAAGCGAAGCTTCAGGGCCTGCGTGTCCTGCTTGGTGCCGCCAAATGGTGCGTGCCACCGTCACAAGAACGCCACTCACTGGGCAAACTTTGTGAGTTCGTCAGGCTGGATGTGAACTGGAAACACCCACACGCGTACACACGCGCGCACACACAAACCTGGTCCTCAGCAGGCTGGGGGGGGGGGCTCCTGCTGGTGTTTCCAGGCCTTTCCACAGAGCGACCGCCGTGGCCTGCTGGTGTGGGGCTCCCTCCGGTGCTGGCCGGTCTCCGCGGGCTTTGGCAGAAGCGGCGTGGAGAGGAGGCGGGGGCACCATCCTGTGCTGAGAGGGACCCGTCCTCCTCCCGTCTCCACCCTGCCTTGGCGCGTGAGCTCATTAAAGTGGATGCTGGAAGAAGAAGAGTCGCTAATGAGGGCGCAGCTTCCCTGATTAAAGCGGAGCGGGGGCTCCTCTCCCCCCCCCCCCCCCCCCACACCCCGTCTTTCTGCTCTGATTGGTAATTTCAGTGTCGGCTCAGCGGTGCCCTCTGCAGACCTGTGGGGCGACGGGCTCCCTTTCGGCCCCTCCCCCTGCCTCCCACCAGGCACCACCCCTCCCCTGACCCCCCACCCCTCCCCGTGGGAGCTCACCGGAGGTCCACCCGGCCAGAGAAGCGGGAGCCGGTGCAGCTGCCCGCCTTGTCTCCTTGGGGCACCCCACCTTCCTGCGGGCCGCCGCGGTCGGGGTGCTGGGACCGTCCTTCCAGCCTGCGGGGAGGCCCTCCTGCTCCCGTCCTGCCCTTGCTCCCAGAGGCCCCAGAGAAGGGAGGCGCAGGCCCCGGGCGGAGCTTTTGGTGCCAGAGGCGGCGGCGAGGGCTGTGGGGCCGTGAATGTGGGGAGGGGGAGGGTATGGAGCGTGATCTGGTGGGTCTGCACGGGCTTGCTGGACCCCAGGCCAGGGTGTTCAGAGCTGGGCATCTCGGCCCTGAGGCCCTCCTCCTGTGGTTTCAAAACCGGGGTGGGGGGAAGGGGTGGGCCGTGACCGAGGGAGAGCGCTCTGGCTCTTGGTGGAAGCCCCTCCCCCACAGGACCGGCTGGTCTCTGCAGGTGCCGCTGGGCTGTCGTCCTCCTCACGCTGCTGCTGCTGCTGCTGCTCCTCGCGGGGAGACTGAGCACCACGCAGAGAGGCGCCCGTGTGCTTGCTTGTGTAAGGGCACACCGTTCTGTCCCCCACGCTGCAACACCAGCAGGGGCAGGGAGGGTCTGCAAGAGAACTGAGCCCCCTTGTCTGGCCGGGCTCCCTGACTGAGGGTTCCGGGGGGGGGGGGGAATGTCTCCAGCTGAACCCTCCTGCCTGCCTGCCTGCCTGAGAAGATCCTGGCATCCCAATGAGAAAGCAGGGCCCCTCTCTGAGCTGCCTGCATGCAAATGTTTGGAGGGTGACCTGCCTCTCCTGCAGAGGCCTTCTCCAAGCTAAGCGCAGTGACGACACTCCCCCCCCCCCAACGAAGGGGCCACTCCTGCGCCATGTGCCGCCAGCCTGCTGCCGGATCTCGGGGGGGGGGGGGGAGGATTCTCTTAATTAAGGGCAGCTCTTCTTCTCTCGGGAGGCAGCTCCGTACATGGAGCACCACGTCCCGGTCCACCACCCCCCTCCAGCTGACTCTCCAGGGAGCTCTGGGGATCACCAGGCAGGAGAGGGGGAAGGAACTGAGGGGCTCCCGGGGATGGCCCTGCCCCCTTGGCCGCCGGGGCTGGGGGAGACCGGTGCCCAGGCCACGCTCCGCCGCGGGAGCACTCAAGGTACTTTTCTCCCTTTCTCACAATACAAGAACTCCTTGTGGGCACTCCATGAAATGGCTGCGCAGTTGGGTTAGAACAGATCAAAGGTAGTCCTTCTTCACCCAAAGCGTGATGAACACGTGGAATTCACTGCCACGGGGGGAGGAGGTGGCGGCGGCTACAAGCATGGATGGCTTCAAGAGGGAATTAGATAAGCCTATGGAGGTCCATCAGTGGCTCTTAGCCACAAGGTATGGATAGAGACTCTCAGAATGGGGCAAGGGATGCTCTGTACTCTGGACCTCCTGATGGCCCCTGGTATTTCTGGCCACTGTGTGACACAGGAGTGTTGGACTGGATGGGCCATTGGCCTGATCCAGCATTGGCTTATCTTATGTTCTTATGTCTGGGGCAAGGGATGCTCTGTCTTCTTGGGGCTTGGGGTTAGGGTCAACAGTGGGATGGGCTTCTAGTGTCCTGGCCCCACTGCTGGACCTCCTGATGGCCCCTGGTATTTTTGGCCACTGTGTGACATAAGAGCGTTGGACTGGATGGGCCATTGGCCTGATCCGATGTTGGCTTCTCTTACGTTCTTATGTCTGGGGCCAGTGATGCTCTGTATTCTTGGTGCCTGGGGGGGGGGACAGTGAGAGGGGGCTTCTAGTGTCCTGGCCCCACTGCTGGACCTCCTGATGGCCCTTGGTGTTTTTGGCCACTGTGTGACCCAGAGTGTTGGACTGGGTGGGCCATTGGCCTGGTCCAACATGGGCTTCTCTTATGTTCTTATGTCTGGGGCAAGGGATGCTCTGTCTTCTTGGTCCTTGGGGGGAGGGCAACAGTGGGAGGGGGCCTCTGGTGTCCTGGCCCCCCTGATGGACCTCCTGAGGGTCCCTGGTGTCTCTGGCCACTGTGTGACACAGAGTATTGGGCTGGATGGGCCACTGGCCTGACCCAACACAGGTGTCTCTTATGTTCTTACGTTTACTCCTCTCCCTCTCTTTCCGGCCAGAGAGGCTGCAGGGCCAGCCTGGGCTCCGGGGCCCCATCCATCCGCCCCGGCTGCTGCCTCTCTTAGAGTTGCTTTGCTGTCTGCTGTCGCAGCCACCCCTCTGAGTCGGCAGCATCCACCCGGTCTCCTCTTCCCCCTCCAGGCACCTGGCAAGGAGACCCAGCCCGGCCCTTCCCTCTGTGTGACCTGTAGTCCAAAGTGTGTGTGTGTATGTGTGTATTTTTGGCCGGGAGGCTCTCTCGCCTCCTCCTGGGGCTGAAGGGTAATTTTAGAACCAGGTCAGCTCCGCAGTTTCCATGTGGGCCGGAGGAACAGCCCCAGTACTCTTTCCTCGCCCTCTGGGGCGGGGGCCGCCCTGCTCCCGGGCTGGCCGACTCCCGCTCCAGTCTGTCAGAGCGCTGCAAAATCCACCACCGCCGCCGCCTGTTCTCTCTCTCTGCCCAGCGCCTGCTCTCTCTGCAGGCTTTCCGGCAACCGTCTCAGCACTTCTTGCCCACGCCAGGTCAGCAGCTTTACCGCTGGGTCCTCCAGGAGTCAGGCAGAGAAGCTCTTTGATTTTTTGCCTGGTTTGACTGTGTTAAATCCTGGTCCCACCTGGCCAGGGCGACGCATCGCAAAAGCTCTCTCCGAGGGAGCCCAGGTGGGGCGGGGGGGCCACTGGGCCAGGGTAGTTGCAGACTTTGCCCGCTGGTTGCTGTTCAGCCTCCGCCCTCCCACTGTGGCACTCTGGCACACGCACGCATGTGGGTGGGTGTGAGTGTGTATTAAATGCCCATTTAGCCATCGGTCAGCTGTGTGTCCCACTTCTAATGCTGCCAGGTGTTTCTGCCCCCCTTGGTGGTCTGAGGTAGGGCTGCCGAACAGCAGGCCCTGCGCTTCTGGGGCTTCCGAGGCTTCCTGGCACGGGTCTCTCGTCGCGGCCTCCGGGGCCGCTGCTGAGCTGAAGGAGACCTCCGGGAGGCAGCCCAAGGAGAAAGCCTTGTCCGGGCCACGGGGGGGCCCCCTGAGATTTCCACCACCTCCCTTCCGGTGGGCTGGGGAAGGGCGTGTTCAGCTCACCACAAGGCCAACGCTTCTGACCCCAAATGAGCAGAGGCTTTGGAGCTGCGGGTCATAGAACCGGCTCGGGGAGAGGAATCCGGGTGCACATGGCAAGTGGTGTCAGGCAGATTCGGAGCAGTGGTCAGAGGGCAGGGAAACCCAGTGGGTCTGTCACTGGAAAGTTGCCCCCCCCCAAAAAAAAGTCCAGCAGGCTCACATTTGATTACCAAAAAGTAAATTGGTGGGGGGGGGGGCTTAGTTAGGAAGCCGTGGAAAGGGAGAGCCAGGGTCTCTCTGAAAAAAGGCCGGAGATGGTTTAAACTCACCACGATGGGAGCTCCATCAGACTATAGGCCTCGGGTCACGAAAGAGATGGGCAAGGCCCATCTGGGCAACGAGCGGAGTGGCGGAGGGAGGCAGGCAGCAAAAGGGGAGGAGACGGTTTCCTTTCGAAAGAGGGCTCTTGCGGATGCAGAGAGCAAAATGGAGCGGAGATCAGCGCCAAAGGCCTGCAAGTGGAAGGGAAGGGCCAGCAAAGCAGGCATCGCAGGAGCGAGGGTGGCTTCCACGGCGGCGAAGCCAACCAGGGCGGCCGTGGGGCCTTTGTGTGAGGAGGACCGTGGAAGGACGGGGCCAGAGGCGGGTGGCAGACGTCCCAGAGGGCGGCCGTGCAGGCTGAGGTTTCAGGGGCATCCATCCCCTGGTGAGAGTCCGAGCTCCTTGGGTCAGGTCTGGGGAAGGGAGCTGGGACCCGGGGAAGCGTCTCTCCCCAAAACCTTGCTGGTCTCTGAGGAATCACTGGACTTGAATCGGGGGATGGGAGCTGAAAGCTGACAGATCAAAAAGTAACCCGTTGCTGGGGCCAGGTGGCATTTGCCCGTCAGGAATATGCAGATGCAACATTGCTGACTTCTGAACAGACATAGGTGGCTTTTAAGGATAAATAGGTTCAAATTGTTTTATTAAAGAGAGAGAGAGAGTTATTGAGCATGGGACAGAAGGAGCCCCTCTTGAGGCAGTAGCTGCACGTCTTCTGTGCAAAGGAAGGGGTCACCGGCCTTCCGGAGTTCTGTGAGAGGCTTAGGAAACACGTGGGCAAAAGGGGAGCCGGCCAAAATGGCACACTCGGACAGAAAAGGCTTTGGACAGAGTCCCTCCCCAAAGGCTGGGGGGGGGGGTTTCTCTCATGGGTGAGAAACTGACTGAATGGCAGGAAGGAGAGAGCAGGAAGAAAAGGAGAGTTCTCACCAGGGAGGAAAGGGGGAAGCGGGCCCTGCAAGGACTGGTAACGGGGCTGGGGCTGTTTACTTTGTTCCTCAGTGATCTGGAACTGGGGGTGAGCCGTGCCATGGCCAGGTTTGCAGGTGACACCAGATTATTCAGGATGAGGAAGACAAAAGCAGATTGGGAGAGGGGAGAGGCCAACAATATGGTGAGCAAGGTCGTCTCCCGCCCCCCAACCCAGGCTCCATCCTCCAGGCTAGAAACAAATGTCGACTTGACCCAACCGTGGTGGAAAAGTTAGATTTTGTGCTAGGGATTCTTGGGAAAGGTGCTGAGAATGAAGTTTAGAATGCCCGAGTCTTGCATGGGGTTCCAAGTGCCCCGTCTCAGAGTAAAAACCATCGCTGTTATCGAGGGGTTCCACATGGGGCCAGCGTTCCCTCTAAGCTGAGTCATTGTGAGCTAGCTCACAGTTCTTTACCCTCCGGCTCACACCTTTTTGTCTTAGCTCAGGAAGGAGGGCTCCAGAGCAAACTGAGCAGCCAAATCGCTCATGGCTCACAGCTTTAATGCCAGGAGCTCACAAAGCAGAATTTTTGCTCACAGGACTCCGCGGCTTAGGGGGAGCCTTGCCTGGGGCCCTTCTCAGTGTATCATCAAAGGGGGGCGGGGAACACACACACACACGTGACAAAGGCTTGTGGGGTTATATTTGCTGTGAGGAGAGGGGATGGGTGGAGCGTTGTCTCCTTCTCCCACAATACCAGAACTTGAGTCTGAAGTGAATCTAATTAGCAGCCAGGTCATGTCAGACCACGAGATGTACCACCTTCATGCGAGACACCGTTAATGGCGGCATTTGTGTGCCCGGGCATTGTGACAGCCGCAGGCTAGAGATGGCTTTGAAAGGGGCGGAGGCAAACTAAAGCCCATGGGTGGCTCTGTGGTTCTGACAACCAGTCGCCCATGGCGGGAAGGAGGCCGCTGGACGTGGCGGGGCCTCGTGCTGGCCCTACGTGGCATTCTCGTGCCCACTGGGGTGAGAAGAGCAGCGGTGGGGCAGACCTGGGCACCTGCAGGGGCCAGGGGCAGACGAGGGTGGACCCTTTGGCTGGCCTGCAGGATTCTGCCCCGCTTACTTGCCCCCTTTGCCACGCTCCCCGATTGTTTCTGACAGGGGAGAGGAGGATGGGGGCTGGGGATTCCCCCCCCTTCCCCAAATCCTTGTGGATTTGCTGCACTCGGCAGCCAGGCAGTGACGTTTCGCTCCCGTCACCTTAGACGGCGAGGCCTGGAGCACCATCTGCCACAGTCTAGTTTTGTGGCAAAAGGGGGGCGGGGGTGGTTAGAATCCGGGTGGAATGGACTGGTTGCCTCACCCCTCGACTTCCGAGGGGGTCTGTGATGCTCTGCCCAGTCTCAGGGAGCTGCTCTCCATCTTCATTGTGCCGACACTGGTGTGTGTGTGTGTGTGTGTGTGTGTGTGCGCGCGTGCTGCAGCCTGCAGGAGCCTGCTACGTCCCTTGAGGTCAGGGCAGAGTGCTGCTGTGTACTTCTCAGAACTGCTTTCTGTTAAGAGAATGACCTGAGTGTTTGGTAGGGTCATGCAGCCCTGCGTAGTGCAGGGCGGCCCCTCCTGGCCCCGGCCTGAGCCTTGGGGGGAGCCGGAAGAGGGCCGCGACTAGGGCTGGCCCGGGGCTTCTGGCCCTCCCCTCCCCGGGACTCCTCGGGCACCTGCCGCCACCCTGTTCTGGCCCCTGGACTCCCAGCAGCAGCAGCAGCAGCAGCCCAAGGGCCACCCTCTCCTCCTGGGGCAGAGGGCCCCCCCGCCCCGTGCTGTGGGCGCAGGCCTGGCCTCCCCGCCACCAGGGTCCCGCTGCTCGTTTATCATGCCGCCCTGGGGGGGGGCTCTTAGGTGTGCCAGAAAGGAAGAGTGGGGGGGGGGGCTTTCCCCAGGCCTGGGTCGGCTGGGCCCCTATTAGGGACACACGGAAAGAGGGCAGAGAATTAGGTCACCCGGCCCGCGTGCACACACACACACACGCAGCAGCAGCAGCAGTGAGACGCAGAGGCAGAGAGAGGCAGAGAGAGAGTGCGCGCGCCCAGTGGACTAGGAAGCCCGTAGAGGGTCGGCTGCCTGGGAGGGGACGGAGAGGCCAGGGAGGCCGTGTGGGGGCTTGGGCCGTGGCTCGAGGGTGACCTGCCCGGATGAATGGGCCCCTGGCAGGGGGGCTGGGGCCAGAGGGGGCCCTGTGGAAGCTGTCTCCCCACCAGAACCAGGACTGGCTGCCCACGTGAGGGATGGAAACTGGACTGGAGCAGACTGCATGTGCGTGTGTGTGTGTGTGTGAGACACAGATGGATCGGGCCCTCCTCTGAACCTCGGGTGTCAAAAGAACATAGGAAGAGCCCTGCTGGATCAGGCCAGTGAGGGTCCATCCAGTTCAGCTTCCCGTCTCACACAGGGGCCAGCCAGTTCCTCTGGAGGGCCAACCACAGGGCACTGAGAACGAGGCCTTCCCCCGGTGTTACCTCCCGGCTCTGGGATCCAGAGGCTGAGTGCCCCTGAGCGTGGAGGTCCCCCTCGGCCACCAGGGCGAGCGGCCACTGGTAGACCTCTCCTCCATGGATCGGTCCAATCCCCTTTTAAAGCCGTCTGTGCCCATGGCCATCACGGCGTCCTCCGGCAGCAGTTTCCACCTTTTAATCACCCTCTGTGTTGGGGAAGCTGTCTCCTCCCGGCCAGGGCCTGCCCACTGGCAGCTACGTGGAAGGTCAGGCTCCCTTGGCAAGGGGAAATGCACAGGAGGAGGACCGGGGGCGGTTGGGTGGGTGGGGGTCTACCTCTCTTTGCCTCCAGTTTCTGCTTGCGTATTTTAAAATGTGTCTCTCCCACCCTCTCTAAAAGCACATTGTGGTCGACGCTCTTACCAAATCTGAGAACGAGGGTATCAGCACAAAAGACCATCCACAATCTAATATCCCAGCAAAGCCACACAAGCTTAAAAGAGGGCAAAGAAACTCCTCTGGTTACCATCTGGGGATCCGAGAGACCAAAGAGGCATTTATTTCCCTGGCCCGTTCCGTGGGACAGGGATGCCTCGCTGGCTGCTCTGGGCCCCCGGGGGTGTTCGGTGCCCCTCTGCAGCTGACCCGTGCGTCTGGCTGCCACCCTCCGGGGATGTGGAGGAGGGCACCGCCGGTGTGCAGATACTGGGAACTGCGCCTTGGGCCTGCCTTCTCCCCTCGGCCGGGCTCTTCTCGTGTTCCCGGCGGGTGCTGGCCTCTGGGGCAGGAGCTCTGGCCCTCTGTTGGCCGGGAGGAGGGTGGGCAGTGTGCCTCCCGGAGGCGTCCCGTCCCTTGGCAGGTGTCCTTGGACAGTGACTCGTCGTGACTCCTCTGACTGGGTTCCCAGGAGAGAAGAGTCCCCTTCTGGCCCCTTTGCCCAGGAGCATGGATGGAATTCATCCCCTTTTAAACATTTGTAACAGTACTTAAACTGTACAAGGCTCCTGCCCACTGGCTTACAAGCAAGGAAGGGTGTTTGTGGATCCCCCCACTACCACCACCACGCTGGCTTCAACTTGGTCGGGGCCGGAGGCTGAGCTGGCCACTTTCTCCGCTGACACGCGCCGGCAACCCTCTGTAGGATGTAGAATCTGGGAGACCCCACTCATGCCCCAACTCATGGCATAGGAGCTTGCTGGGTGACCCGGGCCAGGTACACACCCTCAGCCTAGTCTACCTAACAGGGTTGTTGTGATTGTGAGGACAAAGTGGAGAAGGGGAAACTGTGGAAAGCACGGGAGAAGGAAGTCAGGTATAAATGCAGTGACTCAATAAAAAACAGTCCCGTGAGGTTTATGTTGCCACCACCGCCATGAGACAGAGACCGTTTCCTGGGGGCTTCCTGCCCACAAGCAGACCCACCATTCTCTCTTGCTCCAGATTGCAAGACTAGACCTAATGGGTGGGAATCACAAGGGAGTCGATGCCGGCTAAATATCAGGGGAAACTTCCTGACTGTGCGAGTGGTTGAGCAGTGGAACAGACTGCCTCGGGAGGTGGTGGGTGCTCCTTCGCTGGACGTTTTCAAGCGGAGGCTGGACGACCAACTTTCGGGTATGTCATAGGGCTGCCTTTGTGCTGTGCTCCTGCAGAGTGATGCAGGGGGTTGGACTGGATGACCTGCAAGGTCCCTTCCGACTCTTAACGTTCTGTGGTTCTGCTTGGCCGCTCATCTCTGCTTGGCCCCCACCCCCTCCCCAACGGCCACAGGGCTGCATGAAGCCGTTTCCTCTGACTGCCTGGAATGGTGGGTTTCCTCTGCTGAGATTCCAAATGGCCAGAGAGTGGGGGCAACGGGGCAGGCCTGCTGGTGCCCACTGGGGGTGATCCTGCGTGGCCCGAGCCACTTTTCCCCTCTTCCTGAACCTGATAAATTGGGGGGGGGGTGTTTTCCTACACTCAACTAGCGCACACGCAGTGCCACGGAAGACGGCCGCCCCTGCCAGTCCCCTCGCCAGCGTTTTGCTCCAGCAGGCCTGGGGAGGGGAGGGGAGGGGAGGGAGGCGTCTGCAGGGCGCTGGGGGGAATCCTCTCTCCCTCTTCCCTGCCTCTCTTACGTAATCGCTTATCCACAGTCGAGTGGTTCCTGGCCTGGACCCGGCCATGCTGCCGCCGCAGCTGCTGGTGCTGCTGCCTTTCTCTCCGGGAGACAGCCTCGTCGGGCACCACCGGGAGTGAGTCATCTGCGTGGCTGAGGCAAGGTGGCGCGAGTAGGTAGGAAACCGGCGTGGCTCTTTGGCCACCCTTGGGGACAGGCCATTGGGCTCGTCTTCCTCCTCCTGGTGGGGCCTCTCCTGCTGGCTTTCGGGCACACTGTGGGCCTGCCTGCCCGCCCCCGGACGGTGCCTGTGGCCCTCCACGGCTTGGGTGAGTTGCCATGGCTCCTCTGTGGCACAGGCCCCTTCGGAGGAGCTTTCCCAGAATGCACTGTGAGCACCCAGTGGGCCAGCTGCGCTTGGGTGACCCTCGCAAGTTGGCCAAGATTGCATGGGACCGAGGTGTGGTTCCTCCTCCCACAGGACTAAAGAGTGCAAGAAAAGCCCTGCTGGGTCGGCCCCATCCAGTCCAGCCTCCTGTCTCACGTGGGGGCCAGCCAGTTCCTCTGGAGAAGGTCCCAGGTTCAGTCCCTGGCAGCATCTCCGGTTGGAAGGGCCAGACGTTAAGTGACGTGTGAAAGAGCTGCTGCCGGTCTGAGTAGGCAGCACGGACT
>NW_015160237.1:176640-199244 GCF_001447785.1 Gekko japonicus
TGTGGATGGCTGAAAAGAGGGCATCAGGGCTGAGACCAAGGCTCCCTCTCAGCAGCGGAGTCTTGTGAACAAAAATTCTGCTTTGTGAGCTCCTGGCATTAAAGTTGTGAGTGAGCAATTTGGCTCCTGCATCAATTAGCTTGCTCTGGAGCCCTCATTCCTGAGCTATGACCAAAATGTGTGAGCCGGAGGCTAAAAAACGGTGAGCTAGCTCACATTCACTCAGCTTAGAGGGAACGCTGGCTGAGCCCTTCCCCTGAGGTTGCCTCCTGGCCCTGGGATTCGGAGGCTTCGTCCCTCTGCATGTGGAGGTTCCCTGGAACCACCATGACTAGTAGCCATTATCCTCCATGAATCTATCCATGCCCCTTTAAAAGCTGTGCATTTCTGTGGCCATCACTGCCTCCTCTGGCAGGGAATCCCACATTTTAATCACTCGCTGTATGATGAAGTATTTCCCCTTGTCCGTCCTGACCCTGCTGCCCGTCAGCTTCGTTGGATGCCCTCGAGCTCTAGCCTTTCGGGAGAGGGAGAAAAAGTTCTCCTTGTCAACTCTTTCCACCACCACACCATGCCTAATTTTACAAGCGTCTGTCATGTCCCCCCCCCCTTCAGTCATCTCTTTTCTAAACTGAACATAGAATCATAAGAACATAAGAGACGCCAATGTTGGATCAGGCCAAAGGCCCATCCAGTCCAACACTCTGTGTCACACAGGGGCCAGAAATACCAGGGGCCCTCAGGAGGTCCAGCAGTGGGGCCAGGACACTAGAAGCACTCCCACTGTTGACCCCCCCCCAAGCACCAAGAACACAGAGCATCACTTGCCCCAAACATAAGAACATAAGAGAAGCCGATGTTGGATCAGGCCAAAGGCCCATCCAGTCCAACACTCTGGGTCACACAGTGGCCAAAAACACCAGGTGCCATCAGGAGGTCTAGCAGTGGGGTCAGGACACTAGAAGCCCTCCCACTGTTGACCCTCCCCCAAGCACCAAGAACACAGAGTATCACTTGCCCCAGACATAAGAACATAAGAGAAGCGAGTGTTGGATCAGGCCAATGGCCCATCCAGTCCAACACTCTGTGTCACACAGGGGCCAGAAATACCAGGTGCCCTCAGGAGGTCAGGACACTAAAAGCCCTCCCACTGTTGACCCCCCCCCCCAAGCACCAAGAACACAGAGCATCACTTGCCCCAGACATAAGAACATAAGAGAAGCTAGTGTTGGATCAGGCCAAAGGCCCATCCCGTCCAACACTCTGTGTCACACAGTGGCCAGAAATACCAGTGCCATCAGGAGGTCCACCAGTGGGGCCAGGACATTAGAAGCCCTCCCACACTTGACCCCCCCAAGCACCAAGAAGACAGAGCATCCCTTGCCCAAGAGTCCCTATCTATACCTTGTGGCGAATAGCCACTGATAGACCTCTGCTCCATATGCTTATCTAATTCCCTTTTGAAGCTGTCCATGCTTGTAGCCGCCACCACCTCCTGTGGCAGTGAATTCCAAGTGTTAATCACTCTTTGGGTGAAGAAGGACTTCCTTTTATCCGTTCTAACCCGACCGCTCAGCAGTTTCACGGAGTGCCCACATGGAGTTCTTGTACTGTGAGAAAGGGAGAAAAGTACTACTTTCTCGACCTGCTCTATACCATGCATAATCTTATAAACCTCAATCATGTCACCCCTCAGCCGTCGTTTCTCCAAGCTAAAGAGCCCCAAGCGGTTTAACCTTTCCTCATAGGGAAAGTGTTCCAACCCTTTTATAGAATGTGAGAGTCGGAAGGTACCTAGCAGGTCATCTAGTCCAACCCCCTGCGGCACTCTGCAGGAGCATAGCCGGGAGGTCGCCCTACATACCTATGACATCCCTGAAAGAGGGTCGCCCAGCCTCCACATGAAAGCGTCCAGCGAAGGAGCCTCCTCCACCTCCTCCTGAGGCTGACTGTTCCACGGCTCAGCCACTCTGACCGTCGGGAGGTTCCTCCTGAGATTCAGTCCCAGGCTCTTCAGCCCTTCCTCTGAGGGGGCTGCCCTCCCCTGGTCTTCGCAGAGAGCGTGGAGGAGAGGGCCTCTGAGCCGTTCCCTGGGCTCCAGTGGGGCTCTCACACCACCCCAAAACTGCCTGCCTGGCCTGCCTGCCTGCGTGTGTGTGGGTCTGTGTGGCCCCACAGGGTCATTGTTGGGGAGGAGGGCAGGGGTCCGGCGAAGGCGTGGCCAGAGTGGCCTCCCACTGCCGGAGCCAACGTCCGAATGCCGGGAGGCTCCCAGCCCAGAGGGCTCCTGTGGCAGAGGCGGAGGCCAGGCGGTGGGTGGCTGCTGGTGCCTCTGGGCTAGAGGCAGCCCCCCCTCCTCACAGCTGCCCCAGCCAAGAGCCAGAGGACCTGGTGCTCCTCCGCCCCACCCCATCCCCGGGAGTCTTCCAAGAGCACCCTGAGCCTGGCGGGGTGGGATGACGTGTGGGGAGGGGGCCGTGGCCAGGGAAGGCCGCTGCTGGTGTCCCATCCCCCCCCCAGAGGTCGGGAAGCCCCTCCTGCACCACGCTGGGCTCTGCTCTGGCTTCAGGGTCCAGCGGAAGGGAAGGCTGGCTCCCCGGGGGCATCAGCAGGGAGAGGTCTCCCAGCCCCAGGCTCTGCCCTCACGCCACGCTGCACCTGCCTTGGGGGAGCTCGGAGCTTTGCTGGCTGCTTTCCGGTGCCACACCAGACACTTTGGGCTCAAGAAGCAAGCAGGGGCCATGCCAGCAGCCGCCGGCAAAAGATTTTACTCCCGTGGAGGAGGAGAGGCACACGGCCCCTTGCAATGGCGCTGGGGCCGGCTGGGGGGAAGCGCCCCCCCACCCCGTCCAGAGCCTCTGTCCTCCTGGCCCATGCAGCAGCCTCTCTCCGGGCAGGTGACAGAGCCTGTTCGGGCGACAAGGGAGGAGGGAGGGAGCCGCTGCAGAGCCCTGCTACCTTCTCGCTTCCTCATACTTGCAAAAAAACATCGTCTCTGGCAGCTGACTCACCCCGCCAGGTGAGGCAGCAAGCAGGTCTATGACTAACGCAGCAGCCCGGAAGGCTTGGGGGCGGTGGGGAGGGGAGGGCTGGTGCCCTTTGCGGCGATGAAATTGGGAGCTGGGGGGGGGGGGGCCCCTGTTGAGCTTGTCAGCCCCGGTTCCTCGCCACACGATTAAATGCAACCAGAGAACGGTGGTAGGGAATGCACACAACCGACCGTTGGAGTCTGGCAGCAACAGAGAGATCGACAAGATTGGGGGAGGGGGTGCGCTTTCGAGAGAGTCCGCCCTCCCATCGCCAGGAGCCGTCTGAAGGGCTAGGGGTGGGTGTTATACAGACTTGCACCGGGATACCTTGGGGGGGGGGCTCTTTTCCACCTTCCGGTTTTGGCTTGGAAAGTCTCCACCCGGGAGGGAAGGCGGCCTGGTCTAGCCTCCGAAGCGAAGCAAGGGGAGTGCTTGGAAGGGCAGCCACCGAGGAAGGCTCTGCAGAGGAAGGCCGTGGCCGACCACCTCGGCTTAACCACTGGCCTGGAAGGCCCCTGGCTGCTCTTTGCCTTGAGCCGCCTGTGACTTGAGGGCGCTTTACACACATATTCGTGCTGACATGCGCGCACACACACACAAGTATCTCTCCTTTTCTCTATGCAACTCTGTCTCCCCTGGGCCTAGAGGAAGACAATCCCAAGCAGAGACACTGTTTGGGTGCAAATTGTGCCATTTTCTGCTTTTTAGTCTGGGCAGAATGGCCACCTTCAGTTCTGCTTCTGCAGGCCACAGGCTCAGTGGGCACGAGGTTCCTGCTCAGCCCCCCCCCCCCCCGGGACTTCTGCAGGCCACAGGCTCAGTGGGCACGAGGCTCCTGCTCCCCCCCCCCCCCCCGGTGTCTAGGAGACCCTCAGGCACCGTCTCCCCCGTGTCCTCAAGTCTCTGTCTGGTGCCAGGCAGGCCCGTAGCTAACGCGGGGCCCACAGGGCCCAGCCTCCTCGCATTTCTTCTGGGCCACCGCCCTCCCGGGCTGGGCTGCTTTTCCCTTCCGTCTGCTTCCCTCCCGGCTTCTCGAGGTCCGGATCAGCTCAGCGGCAGAGCGGATCGGCCTCACTCCTCCCAGCACCTTAAGCGACGCATTTGCTTTGGGACTTGTTGATTTATAAAGCGGCAGAACGAGAAGCGTGACCGGTTGCCCCTCTCCTGGTTTAGGAAGGTGTGGAAGGGCGCCCCCCCCCCCACAAGCCCACCTCAAACACATGTGGTGCGGCCTGGCTATAGGGGACGTTGCTTGGAAATGAGACCTAGGGCGATTCTGCATCTAACGTTCCCTCCGCATTTTCTCAACGGGGCAGCAGTCAGCAGCAACAGCAGCAGACCTGGCAAGGGGTGGGGGTGGGGGTCTGGGGAGCCGCCCCCTGTCTGTCCATGTCAGTGCACCCCGAGAGGGAAGGAGGCGGGGACGCTCAGCAGAGCGCTCGCTGGTGGTCAGTCGCCCAGGGAAGTGGAGGGAGAGTGCCCCGTCGTGCCCGCAAGACCCGAGGGAGGGTTCATCTGCGGTGCGAGGGCTGTCCCTGCTGTTGGCGGCGGTGCTCTCCTCCCCGCTCTGTTGCAGCCAGTTCCACCCATTAAATCAAAGTGAATTGGCTGGTGGCCCCCTCCCCAAAAGCCTCCTTCGCTAGGGGGCTGGTGCTGGGAGGCCTCACGGCGTGTGTGGCGTGTGCTCAGGCTCCGGGCTGGTTCTGCCTCCCATCCTTTCATGCTCACAACAGACCTGTCGTGAAGGAGGTTGGGCTGAGGCGGCGTCATGGGCCGTGAGCTTTGTGGCAGTGGCGGCGTTCGCACCCAGGCCTCTCCAGACCCGGCTGTTGAGCTGATGGGCCATCCCGTCCCCAGCTGGGGTCTTTCCCCTGCTCTCTCCGGCCCTCCTCCCCGCCGCTTGAAGTGTGCCGATGCAGATTCTGTACCGAATGACACGCCTTTCTGCTCCTGTGTATGTGTGTGTGTGTGGGGGGGGGGGATTTTGACCGTGCCAAGTGCCGGGGCTGCTCCCTCCCTCCCTCCCTCTGCAGGAATGGGGAATCCTCCTCTCCCCCCCCCCCCCCCCGCGGGCGCCCCCCAGCCCCCCCCCCCCAGCGGGCCGCATCGCTTTGCAGCAAGGAGGGTCTGCCTATCTCTTGTATTCTCATCCTGCAAGGGCCAAGAAGGGGGGGGGGAGGCCAGGCTGAGAGAAAGTGACTGTCCCAAGGGCATGGGGGGCATCCGTGTTCAGCCTGGCCTCCCCCCCCCCCGCACGATTTGGACCCTCACTGGGGCCCTCTGCCACCTCTCCCCCCCCTTCTTGGAAGCCAGCCGTTGTGGGAAGGGAGACATACGCCCCTGCAGCCTGCCTGGGAGCAAGGGAGACCCAGGGTAATTAGGGACTCATTAGCGCGATACTGTTTCGGAAGGCACCTTCCTTACCTCTGGCTTGGTGTTTTAGCAGCCAGCCTGTGAGACAGCAAGTTCCTCACCACCCACGTGTTAATATTGATATTACTACTATGTAGAGCTTTGGGGAGACCTGCTGTTGGGGGGGAGCACTAAAACCACGCAGTGGGCGACGTACCGGGCGGAGCGTGTGTGTGTGTGTGGGAGTGACCTGGAAGAAGGGGGGGGGATTGGGCAGGGTGTGGGGCATGAGGCCTAGCCCTTAGTCCCTCCGAGGACTGGAGTGCTGAGAGGCCGTTTTTGGCCCGGGGTGTGTGTGGGCCCTCCCTTGGTGGAGATCCGCTGCTTCTGGAGGGGGTGGGCCCCCAGACCGTCTGCCTGCAGACTGGTGCTGGTTTCTTCTCTCGGATGGCGAGGAGGAGGGAGGGAGGCCCCGAGAACTGTCCTCCCCAAGCCGTGCAGGTTCAGCCTGAAGCCCTTCCCGGAAGCTGAGGCTCTTTTCTGGCAGTTGATCACCCGGGCCCGGCGAAGAGGAGTACGAGGTATGGATCTTCTGGGACACGGACTGCCGCCTTTGGACTGGGAAGGGAAGGGAGTTTGCGGGTGGAGGAGCCCCGCACCCAGTGTGCAAAACTGTATCTTCCCTGTTGTAATAAACAGTCACTTTGCTCAAGCCAAGGTCTGTACAGGCGTGGGAGGGGGGCTCTAAGGAAGGAGGCCCTACGCCTTGAACCTGCCCTTATTTCTAACGCCCGGGTTACATTTGCGGGGGCTCGTCCAGGACAGCTGCATTATTTCTACAGTGTGAATTGTGAGTGAGGAGCCCTTGGGCTGCATTTTCCACACTCCTTGGATGATACACGGCATATATTGTACTCCGAGACGTGGCCATCCGAAGGCTGGAAGGGTGCTGCAAAGGTCTGGATATTGATCCTCAGAAAGCTGTTTTGGTAACTCTGATTGCTGAAGGACGTGACGTTGGGACGGTAGAAGAGAGGCGTGCTCGGTTGAAGCTTTGGGTCAATGCAAAGTGCGAGGGCTACTCTTTGGGCATGAAGATGATGCTTATGCTGCATTAACTGAGTTACACATAACCTGCAGGGACAGTTACAGATACCTGCAAGTATTCCAAGTAAGTTTGGGGAATGGGTGTTTGTCAGTCACAGCACCCAAAATGTGGAGTTTTTTTAACCCCCCCCCCCAAAAAAAACCCCACCTTTCAGTGCTTTTAGAAAAAGGGGGCAAGACTATTTTACAAGCCCCAGTTTCCACTGCAGCCACTTTGGATGACAATATTTCTTGCACAGAAATGGTAAAAGCTATGGGAGACGTTTTTGGGAAAGCCGTGCAGGTTCAGCCTGAAGCCCTTCCCTTCCTGGAAGCTGAGGCTCTTTTCTGGCCGTCGAGCACCCGGGCCCGGCGAAGAGGAGTACGAGGCATATGGATCCAGCATGTCAGAACAGTGATGCAGGACTGGCAAGTGCCTGAGGCTGGGAAAAGGAGGGGACCAACTGAGCGTCCGAGGGGGCCTGCCTGCAGTGGGTGTCACCTGCAGCCTGAGGGCCAGGGACCCCCAGGTTAGCACACATGGGTGTGGAGGTGCTTTGGAACACACCTTTGGTAATATGGAAGGTGCTGAAGGTCTTCTTTATGGGCTCTGAATGGCCATGCAGAGGGAAGGAGAGAGAGACAGTCTTCCTTCCTATTTGCAGAGGCTGGAGAAAATCCGGAAGAAAGGAATTCGGAAAGGTGGACTGACCCACAGGCAGAGGGGCCCAGCGAGAGCACGTGCTAAAGAGGACCGTATGCAATGAACTACGTCTCGTGAGGGTCCGCCGGAGGAGAGAGCAGCGAGAGAATCGACCCGCTTTCAGCCAGCTAACGAAAGACGCCCGAGAGGAGGAAGCGAAGGAGATGGCTTAAGAGGCCTTCAGAAAACAGGCTCAAAGAACCACCAAATCAAGGGCCAGATTTGAAAGAGGCACTGCGCCTGGTAGGAGTCAAGACGTCTAGGAGCACCCCCATCTCAGCCTCAGGGTGACCCCCAACCCGAAAAGTCCAACCGTACCCCGATCCGTCCAGCTACCACCCCATTTTGAATCATTCGTTTCTGGGAAAGGTCGCTGAGAGAGCGGCGAGGCAAGGCAGAGATGTTCCACCAAACATACTGTTGAGGCCGCCAGTGGTTTTAACATTAATGGGTTAACATCAATGGTCTAATGGTCAACCGTTGACAACAGACGTTTAGTTCACCAGCTGCTTTAACCCCCAGTGCTGTTGCTGCCAGACCTGTTAGCAGCGTTCAAGACGGTCGACCATCAGCCACTGATCCACCACCTTGCCAACACTGGAGTCCTGGGGCATGGCTTGCCTCCTTCCTTCAGGGTCGGGGACACAGGGTGGCGTTAGGGGAACGGCTATCCCGAAGGCACCCACTGATCATTGGAGTGCCCCAAGGGGTGCTGCTCTCCCTGATGTTATTCAACGTCTATATGCGCCCCCTTGCCCAGATTGCCCGGAGGCACAGGCTGGGATATCACCAGTATGCGGATGACACCCGGCTCTATCTGTTGTTGGGGGGCCAGTCTGACTCTGAACCGGAAGATCTGGACCTGGTGCTACAAGCCGTGGCTGGATGGCTTAGACTGAGCCAATTGAAATTAAATCCAGTGAAGGCGGAGGTCCTGTGCCTAGGCCGGGGAGGGCCGAGGGTAGGGATCCCACTCCCAACCTTCAGTGGGGCGCCGTTGGTGCCAGCGCTGGAGGTTAGGAGTTTGGGAGTGCTCTTGGATGCCTCCTTAACGATGGAGGCCCAGGTAGCAGCCACTGCCAGGTCGGCTTTTTATCATCTTCAGCTGATTAGGCAGTTGGTTCCCTTCCTCGAACGCAATGACTTGGCAACAGTGATCCATGCGATGGTCACCTTGAGATTAGACTACTGTAATGCTCTCTACATGGGTCTGCCCTTGACCCAAATCCGGAAGCTGCAGCTGGTGCAGAATGCAGCGGCCAGGCTGTTGATGGGACTCCCCATGCGGGAGCACACCCAGCCTGTGCTGAAAGCACTGCACTGGCTGCTGATACCAAATTCGCTTCAAGGTGCTGGTTCTTGCCTTTAAAGCCCTTTGTTTGAAGTATTCTTATTTGTGGTCAGGGGCCTACAAACCTGAAGGACTGCCATTCCCCACATGTTCCCCAGAGAGCACTGCGTTCAGGGTCCCAACACCGATTGACCCTCCCAGGACCCAAAGATGCCAGGCTGGCGATAACCAGGGCCAGGGTCTTTTCAGTGGCATCTCCGCGCTGGTGGAATGAGCTCCCAGAAGACATCAGGGCCCTGTGGGACCTTTTACAGTTCTGCAGGGCCTGCAAGACAGAGCTCTTCCACCAGGCCTTTAATCAAGGAGCTGCATCTAATAACGGAATTGTGATAAGGCCTTGTTCCCCTTGAAGGACCACCAGCCGCCTGTGCCTGCCAGCAGATACAGATTAAGATGAACGGAAGACGGAGTAAGATGAGCGGAACATCAACACAGACTGTATCCCACTCTGTCTATTCCATCATGATATGTTTCCACCATCGATATGCAATACCACTGCTGTTAGTACCATTGTCACTAGCCCTTTATCATGTTTATGATTGCTTATGATTGTTTTATAATTGCAGTTTTAGGTCTTTTAACTTTTATGTAAGCTGCCATGAGCCTGCTTTGGCAGGGAGGGCGGGCGGGGTATAAATCGGATAAATAAATAAATAGTAAAGTAAATCGGAGGTTAGAATTGCATTACAGCGCAATGTGGGCACTGGGTATTTTTAGAATTGTATTTTTAGACAATTTATGAATCAGTTGTACACGGCCTGAGCCTGCTTCCGGGGAGGGTGGAATGAGAACCCAATGCAATAAACAAATAAATAAATTTGTTGGGTGCCCTGACCAGAAAACCAGACGGAGCCAGCACCTAGCCTTCCTGGTGTTGCTGACAATGCCACCCGCAAAGATCCCACAGGATTTACACCCGTCTTTTGATGTCTGGAAGAGAGCCTAGTCTTTTGGAGTATCTGGAGACAGTGAGGATAGAGGGACTTACCTCCGGCATGTGGAGATGAGGCAGCAACGACAGGGAGCATGTTGGATTGCCTTGGCCGCAGCCCAGAAAAATCCTGATTGTAACAAACGTTGATATAATGCTAGAGTACGTGTGCATGAACTTTTGCCTGGAGATCATCGGGTATTGCTTCGGAATCTAGGTATCCCTGGGAAGCAGAAGTTGGCCGACAGATGGGAAGCAAAACCTTACCTTGTGGAGGAGAAACTGGGGATGCTACCTGTCTCCAGAGTAAAGCTTGGCGGTGGAGTCAGGTCTATAAAAACGTTTCAAAGGAACCATCTGCTCCCAGTTGGACAGCTGGCTAGCGTGCCTGAGACAAGACTGTTGGGGTGATGGCATAGTAGAGAAAGCCACCACGACATGTCGTCTACAACCCCGTTTGTGGAAACCTAAGAGTCCACGTAACCTAACTGAAAACACGTGACACAGAGGCTGAGGATGGTGCCTGGGACTTCTGCACGGCAGAGAGTGATACTCCAGGAGATGTGTCCGCTCGTGCCCTGCGAAAAGGCACCAGGAAGCCAAGAACCCCGCCTGCCCAATGCTGAAGCTGAGCCCTTGGTGCCACAAGCAGTACAGTGGAATTCAGCAGCAACTGATAATGGAACCGCTGCTACAAACCACCCTCCAACCAGCGTAAATGTCGAAGAAGGAGGCGCATACGGGCAGAACAGCCCTGCATCCAGCAGTGAAACGCACGATGGAAGCCCCTTCTCTTCACTGACCCAAAAGCCCGGCCTTAAATATGGCCTCCTTAGTCCTGCAGTAGTAATGGGGGAGGGGCTGGCAGACCGGCTTGGGGGGGGGGGGGGGGGGATGGCTGCAGCCTCTTCCAATGAGGCTTGTCAACTTTTGTGCATAGAATCATAGAAGGTTGGAAGGGACCTTGCAGGTCATCTAGTCCAACCCCCTGCGCTCTGCAGGAGCATAGCCGAAAAATAGCCCTACAACATACCGGGAAGATGGTCATCCAGCCTCCGCTTGAAAACATCCAGCGAAGGAGCATCCACCCCCTCCCGAGGCAGATAGTTCCACTGCTCAACCACTCTGACAGTGAGGGAGTTTCTCTTGATATTTAGCCGGTATCGACTCCCTTGTAATTTCCACCCATTTGATCCAGTCTCACCATCCAGAGCAAGAGAGAATAGATCCGCTCCATCTTCTACACGACAGCCCTTCAGGTATCTGAAGACTGCAATCCTGTCGCCTCTAAGCCTTCTCTTTCCCAGGCTAAACAGACCCAACCCATTGTGCAGAGGTTCTGAGTGTCGATGGTCAGGGCTTGTGTGGCAGAGATTAGGGTGGACAGATATAGGGCCGTGTGTGTGTGTGTGTGTGTGTGTGTGTGTGTGTGTGTGTGTGTGTATAGAGTCTCTTAAAGACACAGTTGACTGGGCTTTCAAGGCAAGAGGTATCCTGGCCCGTTCTGGTCAGGGCGCTCTGATGGGGGGGGGGGGCTGCAGTGTCAACCCCAGAGGTCTCTTGATGACGTCAACACAAGACCTCCCACCCAAACTGTAAAATGGGGGGGGGGCAGGAGAGAAGGGCCGCAAAAACCAGGTGGTGGTCTTCCAGAAAGGTTCTAGCCGCTGGTCCCTGCAGGGGCGGTTCTTGCTGCCCCCGGCCTGCCCCCTGCCCGGGAGAGGCCAGCCCCAGCTGCCAGCATGTGAATGGGTCCCTTTGCTGCTGCTGCTGCTGGTGGTGGTGTGTCCCTGAGAGGGCTTGAATGAAGCAGTCACTGGGAAAGGTTGTTCTCCTAGTTGGGCGTCATGGCAACCCTAGGCTGGGCTCCAGAGCGGGTCTGTGGGTGGGGAAGGAGGGCCGGTGGGGGGGGGCACATTCAGCCCTTTTAAAGGCTTCCGGGCAAAGGAGAGCAGGTCCCTGGGGGGTCACAGACTGACAGCCTGGCAGCTCTTGAAGGGTTTCCCTGATGGGCACGAGGGACAGGAGGCTTCTCCTTGGGACCGGCGGGGCAGGGAGCCCCAGCCGGAGGCTCCCGTCTCCTTCCTCCGTGGCTGCCCCACTGCCGAGAGCGTGGGGGCTCCACTCCCCATCTCCCCCAGCCAGCCCCCCTGTGGCACCAAACGCCCTGCCCGTCTCCACCCCATCTGGGCAGAGGTGCCACCTGCTCCTCTCGGCCTGTGCTGCTCGCCTCCCTCCAGGGCTCGGGAGGCGCCGTTCTCCTCACGCCGAGAAGGGCCTCTGCCAGACGCGCGCTCTCCGGAGAGTGGCGCCAGGGTGCCCGTGTTGCCTCGTGGCTAAACCCGATATTGTATTTTACTGCTTTATACTATGTGTTTTTACTGTTATAATCTTGGCACATTGTGCCCTTGTTAGCCACCCTGAGCCTTCGGGGTAGGGCGGGATATAAATCCAAGGATAAATAAATAAAATAAATAAATACAAGGCTGTGTCATAGGTATGCATGTTACTAATCCACTCAGGTCACTTAGCCCTATTTAGATGACCCCGCCCTCCAGGATCAAACCCCTGGAGGGCTACGGAGGGGGAGGGAGGGCGCTGCTTAGAATGGCAGGATTTGCTCCCGAGGAGTCCTGCTGCTTGGGGGTGTGGCCCCTCACTGTGGCACAAGCGGAGGAGCACGAGGGAGGCAGCTTGCCCCCACCTCCAGCAGCCCTCAGGAAACAGCGGGGGGGGGGGCCTGCACGCGGTGGATCCGTAGTAGGGAGACTCTGAGTGGAAAGGGGGGGGAGCCAGCTGGGGCTCCGAGGGCCTTTCTCCTGCCCTTCTTCCGAGGGCTCCTCGCAGAGCACGCGTGGCTCCTCCTCTCCTGAACTGCAGGCTAGGCAAGGGGGGGGGAGGAGCAAGGGCCCAGGACAAGGTCCTCCAGCAAGCCTCCTTGGCAGAGCGAGGATCCGAACCTGGGCCTGACTCTCTAACCGCTCCGCCGTGCTGGAGCTCGGGGCCAGGGGGAACAGACTTCCCTTTGCCCTCCTTTGCGGGTCACAACAACCCTGTGGACAGCTGCTCTGAGGTGCACGCCAGACACACACACACACACACACACACCCCCCAGGCAGGAGATCTGGCGCACTGTCTCCCAGGAGGGGGAATGTGACGGCTGCCCTCTGCCCCAGCAAGCCCCTCGCCTTGCACAGCTGGCTGCAGCCCGGCTAGGGTCCCTCCTCCCCTGAAGCCCTGCTCCCTCGTGGAGGTGCCTCATCCCTGTGGGCCCTCTCCCAAGGTCCCGCTGTGGGTGCCTCCTCTGCCTTCTGCCACCCAAGAAAGAGCCAGTGGCACGCCCTCCCCAGGGACACACCTCGGTCCCCCCCCCTTCCGTTGCCCCCTTCAGCCGGTGGGTGAGCTCTCCTTCCTGCCCTGCGCTTTAAGAGCCGGGATGTCGGTTTCGAATGAGTCTCAGGATTGTGTTAAAACGTCCTGCTCCTCATTGTTAGCCACCTCAGTGGGGGCGCTTGGGCAGAGAGGCAGAGCCTGGATTCTGCATACCTCTGAGCCCCCAAGCAGATGGCTGATGGCTCCCCATCCCCTTCATCCGCTCTCACGCGCCACGACCCGCCTTCCATCGGTCTCCCTGCACCATTCAGGCCACCAGCCTACCTGGGGACAGTTCCACAAGTCAAACCAAATGCAAAGCGGACCTGAACCTGGACCGGCCCAGAGGAAGTCTTTCCTCATAGGGCAGGGCCCGTGGCTCGGTGGCAGGGTATCCGCCCCCCGGCATGCGGAAGGCGGCCCCCACCACAATTCCCGGCAGCAGCTCCTGCTCTGAGGAGGCCAGACTTGCCTGGAGAGGCTCCCCAGGTCCCCGTGACCACCCCCCTCCTCTCTGACCAGGCCTTGGGGTCCATCCAGCGTGGACACAGGCGAAGGGCTCCTCCCTCCCGTGAGATCCCCCCCCCCCCCGGTGAGGAGGCCCTCTGCTCCTCCAAGCCAGGGGACGGGGCAGGCTGGTTCTGCGTTCTAGCCAGCTGCTGCGCTTTGGCCTGCTTCAGCGGAGCACTTTCGTGGTTGTTCCCGTGCATGTTTTATACCAGGAAACACCCATTTAAAAAGCAGCATCTGCACGGAATAAACACGAGGAGCCCAGTGTGGCCAGGGAAGGGGGGGAGTCTTAAGCAAAGCATGCTGGCGGCGGCGGAGGGGGGGGAGAGTTAGCCATGGAAGTGAGCAGAGGGAGACCTGGTGGAGTTTGGGGTCCCGCAACCCCACACGGGAGGTCCCTGGCCCCGAGCGCGGGGTGCTCCCAGTACCTTAGGCCAGGCTCCGAATGTGCCTGCAAGCCTGGCAGAAACAGACCGGGAGGGTTCTCATCCGGGTGGAGGAGACGAGGCCCAAGAGAAAGGTGGTGAGAGGCAGAGCCGCCCTCCATGGCCTCAGGAATAGCCACGCCCTTGGCCTTCTGGCGCGGCATCCCTTGCCCCTTCCCTGGCCTCTGCAGGGTGGCATCCGTGACATCCCACGCGCAAGAGCAACACGGGACTCCCCTCCCGCTCTCCACGGGTCAAGTCCCCTTCCTGCCTGGTCTCCGGCTGTTTTTTAAAGCCACACACAACGTGAGCACACGGGATAAATGGCCACCCATGATGGCGGTGGCGGACAAGGAGCCTAGACAGCTTTGAATGAAAGAATTCATCCGAGGGGCTGTCTCTCCGTGGCTCCCTCCGTCCTTGGAATGGGCCCTCCATTTTTGACAGCAGCATCCCTCTGGTAGCGGGGGGGTCAAGCTCCCAGGCCACCTAGTGACCTCCTCTTGGAGAGCCCTCGAGGGTCCAGGCATCCGGGCCTCAGGAAGCTGACGAACGGTCATTGGGGCATGGGTGTGGTGCGGGTGTTTGGACCCTTGGTGCAGTGGGAGCGGGCAGTGCCAGGGCAGCGGGTGGTCGAGGGAGGGGCCTTCGCCTGTGCACGTGGCCGGGGGGGGGGACCTGCACACAGCCGCGTCCTGGGGAGCCGGTCTGCGGCGCCTTCTGTTCTGAAAGGGCTGGAGGTGGGGTGGTCATTTCTCTGCTTTTATTGCCTGAATGTCGATTGGGTTTCTTTTATGTACTCGTGACATTTACACCCCGCCTTTCTCCCCTAGTGGAGACCAACAGCGTTTTTCACGGTTCGCTCTGTTTTATCCTCTCAACAACCCTGTGAGGCAGGTCATCCTGACTGGCCCAAGGTCGCTCAGCAAGGTTCCATGGTAGAGGCAGGATTTGAACCTGGGCCCTCCAGGTCCAAGTCCAGCACTCTGATCCCTACACCCCTCTGGCAGTCTAGATTTGCCCCTCGTTTGTTTTGCTGTGCCGGTAATGCGGATCGTAATGACAATTTCTGGTAGTCCTGTGGACGTCTTCATTCAATCCGTTATTCCCCCCCCCAAAACGGGGACCCAAAGAAGCTCACGTTGTTCTCTGCTACTCTCTTTTATACTCACAACAACCTTGTGAGGGAGGTGAGGCTGAGGGAATGTGACTGGCTCAAGGTCACCCAGCGAGCTTCCCTGGCAGGTGTAGGGATTCGAACCTGGGTCTCCCAGATACTACTCCGACACTCTTAATGGCTGCACACACACACACCCCGGCTCTGCATAGCTCTTTGCATTGCAAACTGCTTGGAGGACTTGGCTATGGGCCCCTGTGGAAAAAACTAAGGCCAGTCAAAGTGAGCGTTTGGGGGGGGGAGAGGAGAGGAGAGGCCCGCCTCTGTGCCAGCTGCTCTCTTGGCAGCCCCTGCTCTGCCACGGGGGGGGGGGGGACGGCCTGTGCACAGCCTAGGAGGCCTGCCATGCCTTGCTGTGGAGTTCCTATCTCCTGCTGCTCCAGTGGCCTTTGCTCCTTGGGACGTGGTAGGCTGTCCACATGGCACAGCGGCTGGGCTGGGGGGCCCTGCCCTCCGGGCCTTCTCTTCTGAGTTCCCTAGGCCTCCGGCGGCCTCCAGGCCCAGCGGGGGGCCCTCCTTGCCCAAGCACTGCTGGCTGTCCCCTTCCCAAAGGCAGGAGAGGGGCGCGTGTGCCTCCGCCTCCCCCCTTTCCCTCCTCCATACCCACAACTGTCTGCATCATTAACTTTGGTGTTTTAACATGAAGGCAGCAGAGAGCGGATGAAGAGAGCCAGTTTGGTGTCGTGGTTAAGTGTGCGGACTCTAATCTGGGAGAACCGGGTTTGATTCCCCACTCCTCCACTTGCACCTGCTGATGTGACCTTGGGTCAGTCACAGGCTCTGGCACAGCTGTCCTTGAAAAAGAGCAGTTTGTGTCAGAGTTCTCTCAGCCCCACCCACCTCGCAGGGTGTCTGTTGTGGGGAGGGGAAGGAAAAGGAGTTTGTAAGCTGCCCTGAGACTCCAAGTGAAGGGCAGGGTATAAATCCAATCTCTTCTTCTTCTCTTCTAAAAGTCAAGCATTTCGATCCCAGGTCATGCCATCCTTGCCTGGTCCTTTTCTCCAGCCTCGCCTCTTCCAGGGGATGAGGGAGTCTTGGGGTCGAGAGTGGGACTGCCCAGGTGCGGGGGGGGCACAGGGCACACAGAGACCCCCCGTGAAAACCTCGACAGAAGCCTTGTCTCCAGAGAGAGCCAGGCCAAGTAGAAGGGCTCTGTGGCTGGGCCAGAAAGACCCCTGGAGGCTGAGAGTGGGTCAGTTCATCTACCCCCCCCTCCCATAAGCCAGGTCTCGGGGGCTTTTGAAAGGAAAATGGGGGAGGGTTGGTGGGTGCCTTCAGTACTGCCGGAGAGCCAGCCTTGGGTAGTTCTGGCCCCAGGGAGAGGCCCTTGGAATTTTGCATTGCAGGCAGAAGCACAGAAAAAGTCATAAGAACGTAAGAGAAGCCAAATGTCGGGTCAGGCGAATGGCCCCTCCAGTCCAACACTCTGTGTCACACGGTGGCCAAAAACACCAGGGGCCCTCAGGAGGTCCAGCAGCGGGGCCAGGACACTAGAAGCCCTCCCACTGTTGCCCCCTCCCCAAGCACCAAGAAGACAGAGCATCCTTTGCCCCAGACATAAGAACATAAGAGAGAAGCCAATGTTGGATCAGGCCAAAGGCCCATCCAGTCCAATACTCTGTGTCACACAGTGGCCAAAAACACCAGGTGCCCTCAGGAAGTCTGGCAGTGGGGCCAGGACACTAGAAGCCCTCCCACTGTCCGTCCCCCCCCCCCCAAGCACCAAGAATACAGAGCAGCCCTTGCCCCAAACATAAGAACATAAGAGAGAAGCCGATGTTGGATCAGGCCAGTGGCCCCTCCAGTCCAACACTCTGTGTCACACAGTGGCCAAAAATACCAGGTGCCCTCAGGAGGTCCAGCAGTGGGGCCAAGACACTAGGAGCCCTCCCACTGTTGCCCCCCCAAGCACCAAGAAGACAGAGCATCCCCTGCCCCAGACATAAGAACATAGGAGAAGCCAATGTTGGATCAGGCCAATTGCCCATCCAGTCCAACCCTCTGTGTCTCACACTGGCCAAAAACACCAGGGGCCATCAGGAGGTCCCCCAGTGGGGCCAGGACACTAGAAGCCCTCCCACTGTTGGCGCCCCCCCCCCCAAGCACCAAGAACACAGAGCATCACTTGCCCCAGACTGAGAGTTCCTATCTGTACCTGGTGGCTCATAGGGGCCACGGATGGACCTCTGCTGCATAGTCAGTGGGGCAGGTGGCTGCCTCCCTTCCTGGGGGGCTGGATTTCTAAATGCAGGAACACCCTCCTCCCCTTCCGGGGACAGCCAGCTCAGCTCCCCCCCCCCCCCCCCCCCCCCCCCCCTCTGGGCCTGGAGGAAGGGGGATCGGGGTGGGCTTGGGTGGGAGTTTTGCTGCCCCGGCCAGGGCCACGGCCCACCCTCCTCCTGGCTAAGAGTGGCCGCCTACCTCCCCACAGCCACTGCCTCTGGAGCAGCTCCTTCCTTCCTTCCTTGCTCGCCCCACCCCCCTTAACGGCAAATTAATATTTTAGGCAGGGAAACCCGTAAATCACGGCTTAGCTGTCGATCTTCCGCCTCCGGTTTCCACAGCGCCCCACCGCCATCAGCCCCGGGGCGGAGCGGAGCAGACCAGGCCTCCGTGGTGGTGGGCCTGCATTGGAAGCACGGAGGAGGGGGGGCCCAGGCTGTCCAGAGGAGTGGGCCCCGGGCCCACACACACCCCTCCCCCTATTTCCCCTTACTGGGTGTCAGATGTTTCGCCTGGGTTGACCAAGGGGTACCCCTGGGTTGGCCTAAGCACCTCCACACACACACAGGCCAGCTTTAGGACCAGAGTCAGACCACGCCCTGGGCCTTTGAGCCACTTGGAGGAGAGAGCCTGCTGCCTGGGGTGGGGTGGGGTGGACACCCTCTGCTCGCGGGGCTCTCAAGCCTCCTCAGGGCTGCCGTGATGGAGGTGGGCTGGTGCTCCAACAGCCGGGGCAGTTACAGTCCACCCAGGGAAATGGGCACCAGTCAGGGGCTGGCTCGGCTTTTCTCGGGCTGGTTCAGACAGGCCAGTCGTGCCTGCCTCCTGGGGGTGGAGGGGTGCCCCCATGAAAGCGCCTCCAAGCACCCCTACACACACAACACAACAGTGCACACACAGTTCCCAAACAGCCAGCTGGGACCAAGCCCGATAGTTTGCAGAGGCTGCAAAGAGCACCTGCCCCCTCCTGCATCGCAAACAAGCAATCCCGGAGTCTCCAGTTTTAATGGCTCAGCAAGCAAGCCAGGGGAGGGAGGGGGGCAGAGATGCTTTGGATTTGGGGTTCTGCCCCAGGGTGCCCTGGGAGGAGGGGTACAAGGTAGGCAGGGGGCTGTGTGTGTGTGTGTCCCCAGCCGCCGCCGCACTAACAACAGACTGGACTCTTGTGGCTTATTCTACTGCTCGAAATTGCTTTCTTTTAATCCAAGGAAAGGTGATTCTGCTATTTAAAAAAACACGTCAGATGTTTCTTGGAAATGAGCCCCCCCCCCCTTTGAGCTTCAGCAGAGGGCCCCCCCCCCCGTCAGTGTTCCCAAACCCTCTGGACGGGCTGGGGGCTTCATTCTCCCTGCTTCCCCCCCCAAAAAAAATCTTGGCATTCAGTGTAACCCCAGAGGGACATTGCGTTATTACAAATTTTAACAATATTTATTAAAATACAAAAATACACTTGTCTCAGAGTTACAGTCAGATTATTCTGGCTTTTGGATTTACTGCCTCCCCCCCCCCCTTTTGGGTCGCCATCCTTTTGGCCAGATCTCCAGCTCGAAAAAGCCGAAATGAGCAACCAAAGCCACGAGTGGTGTTCCGGCCGACCAAGAAGCCGCAGGAAATGCCCCAGCGCCCCCTCCCCTCCCCCCGCTCCATTCCCGGTGCCACCTGGCATGCAGAGGGAGGATGCCCCCCTGTTCTCCCCTGGCCTCTGAGGGGGGAGGGACCCCTCGTGGCCCATTGTCCTGCCCCCCTGCTTGGGAGACCTGAGGCCCACATCCCCTGCTCTCCTCCACCCCCACAGTCAGGAAAGAAAGAACACAAAAGCACAAAATCGTTTTGTGGTTCTACAATCATCGGTCAGACCGCCGGACCAGCACACGAGCCCTCAGCGCCCGGAGGAGGCGGCCGTGGCTGCTCCCTGCCCGCCTGCCCCCCCTCCAGTGTCCTTGCTCTGCCCGTGCAGCTCTGCGCACAGAGGGTTAAACGGAACCGCAGGAATGTGCTGCAAAAGGGAGCCGCCGGCGGGGGGCTGGCTGGCTGGCCGGCCTGCAAAGGAGCTCTGCCTTTTGTAGGGGGCGGTGGGAAGGGGGCCGCATGTTGTCCAGCAAGGCCAGCCCCCCCCCCCCCGGCCCTGGCACATGGTCAGCCACACAGCCACGCTGGGAGAAGGTGGCGCAGATGCGTGCTGGTTTGGCGTGGTGTTGGTGTGTGTGCGCGTGAGAGTGTGTTTGCCGCTTAAGACGTTTCCCTTCTTGCTCTCTCCCGCGCGCTCTCTCTCTCTCTTTTAAAAATGGACTTTTATTGCATTTGTAACATTTTGGCACAGTACAAACCCTTGGTGCGCATTTCTGCAAATAAGATAACTCTGTAAATACGGGGAGCCTGTTCCCCCGTGGGCTTTCGGGAAGAGAGTCTCTATAGAAACGAATTTGTTTTTACTGCATTCTAAGTAACACCGTCTAAAAAGGACAGACCCCACCCCTCCCCTCCTCACCAGTCCCTGATCTTGCAGCATTTTCTTTCTTTCTTTTTTTTGCATTTGAACAGGTCACATTCCAGTGAGTGTCACTGTCAATTTGCCTCATTTTAGGAGTGATGCTGGCGTGGGATTGCTTCCTCCTTTTCAATAGCACTTAAACATGTTAGAAAATAGGGAATTTTTTGTACACTTTAAATGTCATTTGCTTCTCTTCTCTCAGCCCATAGACTTAATATATAAGCATATACAAGAAAAATTCTGCCCCCCCCACCCGCCCCCACCTCTCTGTACAAAAGTTGATGTCGGTTTTCTGTGTTGTGCATTCTATTGCATTTTGTTTAATAACCAGGGGGGGGGGAGTCATATCTGCGTCTCCTGCACTTTCTCCTTGGGGTGGGTCTGAATTATATAAGGTTCGGCAATAGTCGTGACCGTGGGGTGCAGCGAGTTCCCCAGGCAGTTTTCGGTCCAGTGGGCCCCGTGGGACGCTTTGTAAGTATTGTAGTTAATGTGGTCATGAATAGCCGGCAGTACAACTGCCCCCTCACCTGAGCCGCCACCTGCCGCCGTTCCCGAAGGGGTGGTCGGAGCCGCCGCCGAGGCTGGAATGTCTTCGTCCACTTGGATAATCTCCACAGTCCGGGCGGCGGTCACGGTGCTCCGCTGCTGGTGCCTCTTGCGAAGTTTGTAAAAGACGATCAACATGGCCGCCGCCAGCAGCGTCACAGCCACAAAGCAGCCAATGATGATCTTGGTGGTCTTCATCACCTCGTCCAGGCTGGTCTGCATCTTGTCGTTGCCGTCGGGGGCTTGGGGGTCCTGCCGGGGAGGCTTGGTGGTCTGGATGAGGACGGTGGTGGAGGCCGGCTGGTACCCCGTGGACGTGGTGGGCACCGGCTTGGTGAACTTGGGGAAGAGGTCCTCCGGCGACGTCTCTGTGGTTTCCACCGTGACGGTGGTGAAGAAGCTGTAGTTGGAGGTGTTGAGCTCGGCTGTGCTCACGTTGAGGTAGGCCGAGGCGTTGGAATTCCCCGCCACGTTGGTGACCATGCAAGTGTACACCCCTGTGTCGGTGAGGAGAACCTGGGAGAAGTTCAGTGTGCCGTCGTTGAGGACGGAGATCCGCGGGTGGTTGGACGCGTGGCTCAGCACGGTCCCGTTGGGCAGCAGCCACCGGACGGACGACATGGAAGGCGTGCGGCACTTAAGCTCGGCCACCCTCCCCTCGGAGATGTTGAGGTCCCGGGGGGCGTCCATGATGAAGGGGGCCGAGCACTGGAAAGCAGTCTGGTCCACCTCCACCAGGAACTTGCCCCGCAGGTGGAGGGGTGCGTGGCAGCGGCCACAGCAGGTGGAGTTGGTGGGGATGTACTCCCGCAGCCACCACGAGAGCCACAGAATGTCACAGTCGCAGCTCCAGGGGTTGTGGTGGAGGTGCAGCTCCACCAGGTACCTCAGCGGGGCAAAGAGGTCGTGGGGCAGGGAGGTGAGGTTGTTGTGGGCCAGGTTGAGCTCCACCAGAGCCGTGAGGTCATCGAAGGCGTTGCGCTCGATCAGGCTGACCTGGGAGCTCATGATCCACAGCTTCTTGAGGGACTTGAGGCCGTGGAAGGCGCCCGGCTTGATGGCGGGGAAGTGGTTGCCGGACATCTCCAGCTCCTCCAGGCCCACCAAGGGCGTCAGGTTGGGCATGTCCCGGATGTTGCACATCCCGAGGTTCAGGTACTTGAGGTTGTAGAGGCCCTCGAAGGCCCCCTCGGAGATGTACTTGAGCTTCTTGAGCTCCCCCAGGTCGAGGCGCATGAGGGAGGGGACGCGGTTGAAGGCGTAGGAGGAGATGCTCTCGATGGGGTTGTTGCGGAGCCAGAGCTCGCGCAGCTTGGACAGGTACTCGAAGGCCCCGCTGGGGACGACGGTCAGCCAGTTGTCGAAGAGCTCGAGGGTGTTGAGGCTGGCCAGGCCGTTGAAGGCGCCCACCTCGACCTGGCGGATGGCGTTGCGGCCCAGCTGCAGGACCTCCAGGTGGTGCAGGTGGCGGAAGGTGTCGGCCTGGATGCGCTGGATGCCGTTCTCCATCAGGTTGAGGTGGCGGGTGTGCGAGGGGATGCCCTGGGGCACCTCGGAGAGGCCGCGCCGCGTGCACACCACCTTGCTGAACTGGTTACTGCAGGAGCAGACGGAGGGGCAGCTCTGGGGCCCGGCCAGGGCGGCCGCCGCCGCCCACCCCACCAGCCACGTTTGCACCACGAGGTAGACGACGGCCAGCGGCGGCAGCGGCGGGGGGGGGGGGGTGCATTGTTCTTCCCTTGCTCAGTCTTTGCCGGGTCAGTCCCGGACTGAATTCATCTCTTCCTCTGTCGGCAGGTCGCTGGAAAACCCCACCCCACCCTACACTCCCAAGATGGGGCGCAGGTGAGGAGGACGGGGGCTCCCTCCAGAGGGAAAGGGGGTGGGTTGCGGGGGCCTCTCGCCCGCTGTGTGTCCTCAGTTTCCCCCCTGACTTCTGAAATGACAACGGCTGCCGGAGGCTGAACTGGCAAGCCCAAAGCCTGCGGCGGTCAGAGTCCATGCTTATTTACTTATTTAATTATTTAATTAATTAATTAGATGTATATCCCGCCCTCCCTGCATAGCAGGCTCACGGTTAGGGTTAGGGTAAACAGTATGCAGTATACAAAAATTAAAACAGTTAAAACGCCAATAAAATACAACAACACAAGAACGTAAGAGAGAAGCCCATGTTGGATCAGGCCAGTGGCCCCTCCAGTCCAACACTCTGTGTCACACGGTGGCCAGAAATACCAGGGGCCACCAGGAGGTCCAGCAAGCAGTGGGGCCCGGACTCCAGAAGCCCTCCCGCTCTTGCCCCCCAAGCACCACGAATACAGAGCCTCACTGCCCCAGATAGAGTGTGCCATCTCTACCTTGTGGCTAATAGCCACTCATGGCCCTTTGCTCCAGATGTTCCCCCA